>NW_027366954.1:0-63753 GCF_046119375.1 Phyllobates terribilis
CGTTGGGTGTACATGAATAAGCTAGATGATGCTGGTGAGGTGTTTCAAAATAAAGCTAGACTGGTGGCTCAAGGGTATAATCAACAGAAGGTATTGACTATGATAAAACATATGTACCTGTTGCTAGACTTGAAGCCATTCGTTTGTTAATTCCTTATGCGGACCATAAGGAATTTAAGCTATTCCAAATGGACGTAAAGACTTCCTTCCTCAATGATAAGCTGATAGAGGAAGTGTATGTTAAGCAGCCACCCGGGTTTGAAGATTCAGACTATCCAGAACATGTTTTGTGCTTGATAAGTCACTCTATGGACTGAAACAAGCTCATCGTGCTTGGTATTAGTGTTTATCAGACTACCTTCTCTAAAATAGCTACAAGCGAGATCTTGTTGATAAGACCTTGTTCATTAGAGAGGTAAGAGGTGACGTGCTTGTTGTCCAAATTTATGTTGATGACATTATTTTTGACTATACTAACCTGCAACTAGTTGAAGATTTCAAGAATACAATGAGCTCAAAGTTTAGCATGAGCATAATAGGTGAGCTCACTTTATTCCTAGGATTGCAGGTTAATCAACTAAAAACAGGTATTCAAATTCACCAACGGAAGTATATTAAGGAACTTCTAAAGAAGTATGACATGGAAGATTGCAAGCCGCTACCAACCCCTTTTTCAACCACAACTAAGCTGGATGCTGGTATTGATAAACCCAAAGTGGATGCCACTTTCTACAGGGGAATGGTAGGGTCTCTCATGTATCTTACTGTGTCTAGACCTAATATATTATTTGAACTAGGCGTATGTGCTCGTGCTCAATCATATCCAAGGGATTAACATCTTTAGAATGTAAAGTGAGTCTTCCGTTACATAAAAGGGAGTCTAGATTTGTGTCTTTTGTATCCCAGCAGTGGTAAGCTCTCCCTCATAGGATATAGCGATGCAGACTACGCATGTTTGGTGGACACAAAAGCACCAATGGCATGGCTCAGTATCTCGGCCCATGTCTTGTGTCTTGGGGATCGAAGAAGCAAAACTCCATAGCCACATCAACCATAGAAGAAGAGTACATCGTACCAGCAGTTTGTTGTTCTCAATTGCTATGGCTGAAACAGAAGCTGGTTGATTATGGTTTTCACCTAGGTACTCTACAGATCCTCTGCGATAACACAATCGCCATAAATCTTTCTGAGAATCCGGTTTATCACTGTCGCTCTAAGCACATAGATGTTCGCCATCATTTTCTGCGAGACGACGTTGAGCATAAGAGGGTGAAGCTTACTCATATACCAACAGAGAGTCAAATTTCTGACCTCTTAACTAAAGCACTAAACCGGTTACCTTTCTTAAATCTAAGGCTTCAGTTGGGCTTAATTCCTATCAATTAGACCATTCATCCACTCGATGTAAGTTCCTTTCTACTGGCTATGTTTAAGCAATTTATTTTATCTTTGGAAACTTAGGATGAGGTATGCTTTCATGATCTTTTCTTGTTAACTTGCTATATCTGAACAAGAAATGACTAACTTGATGAGTATATTGAGGCAAGCATGTTACTATCTTCTGTATCATTTCATGCTCTTCTTTACCTCTCATGAAAGTGGTGATCGTCTTCTTGCCTATTAGATGCCTAAGAAATGATCCACTTCTAAGTGTCCCTAAGCCTGACATAAATGTTAGCTTCTTGATTCCCTTGATAAAACTCCACAACAGGAAGTATACATTATTGTGACAAAAAGCCATTATCCCATATATGCACATGATTCTTACATGCTATATTTGAGTGTGAGTAACCCCCCTTATATGTGCATTATATCCCCTCATTGTTGCGCTTTGAAGTTCATGCTAAGCTACTGTATCACATCTTAAGCGTGATAAAATTCTTCCAATATAAGTAATTAAGCGCCAATTATTCTATGTGAGTGAAGAATGGACTACCTTAAAGCCCAACATAACTATCTAAATTAAGTGCTCATCGGGTGAGGTGAAATCTGAAGTCTACAAGTTACATCAATATCTTGTCTAGTCTCGGTTCAAGTATATTAGCTCGAGAACAGTGCCAAACCACTCTTTATCATTTGGCACTGAGACAAGCGAAGCTACTTCAAGCAGAAATCAAGGCTATTGGTAAAAGCTGGTGAACATACTGAGAAGAAAGTGATTTGAGATGATACTCCCACTTGCTTTCTAAATTCTTTTTGCGTGACTGTGTGATAGACTTGCTCGGGTTCCAGCTACAAAGGTGTGAGGTTTAATATACATATTTACAGTATGCCATAGATTTATTGTAGTGACTTGAGTGCTTCGTGGTTATTGTCTCGCTTACATGCTCTTTACATGATTATGCTTGTTATCCGAGTTAAGCGTAACTCACCTTATTTTTAGTTCCCTTTGATGAATCATATATGCGTTTTCGATGATGCCAGAAGGGGGAAGAAAAACGGTTTGGGCAAGTGAAGGATTGAGGTAGAATATTCTTTTCGTTGTTGAAACTGGGCAGAATTTAGACCAGCTTGGTCGAAGGGGGAATAAAGGTACACTTGCTAAGTGCCTTTAGCAAGATTTTGAGCATGTTTGATCAATCTGTCTAGCATCAGTTTAAGATTCATTTTATATCTTATAGCTTAACTAAGTACGTTTTGAAATAGATGTGCTTACACTGTTTAAGTGTTTGTCATCATAAAAAAGGAGGAAGTTGTTAGTTTGAGCTTGCTCAGACTAATCCCTCCTTTTGTTTTGATTATAATAAACACTACATTTAATATATCTTGTGTTTTCTAAGAATGACAGGAATAGCTTAAGAAGTCAAGAGGGTCGCTTTGAGATAGGGAACAAGCTAGAGACTAGCTTTAAACCTTGCGAAGATAGAGAATATCGCAAAGGAAGTCTCAATCAAAACTGAAGAAACTAAATCAACTCAGAAGTGAAGTGAAGTGCAGTGAAGTGCGTTGAAGGTGAAGGACTAGTGTAGCGGATGGAGAGTCGCTGCGAGCTAGTGATACCTTTGCTTCAACAAACATGAAGTGAAGATGTCCCATGTGTAACCCATGCACCAGCGTGTAGGGTATTCAAGCGCAGCTAATGGGAATGTCGATCGAGAAGCTAAGGATGGGTGAAGAATGTGTTTCTTACCATGGAGATTGAGGGACAAGGATCGCCAGACTAGACAAATAAAAGGCTTGCGAGTGGTGTGGGATGGATTGACAGCGTGGAAGAGTTTGTTACAAGTTTGGTTGTCAAGAAAAGCTGAAGTGCATGGAATTTGTGGTGCTCCTTGGTGGACTGACCCACAGATTGCCAGCGTGGAACTTTGTTGCAATATGTAATAGAATTCATTTCTTGGGGATTAAGTTTAGGAAGTTCTATATATAGGTGAGATAGGTATTTGTTAACGCAGGAGCTTGAGAACCTCATAGAGTGAGAAACAAACTAGTGAGCTTAGGAGAAGCTATCCCAAGAGAGAAACACAACAAGATTCGTAAACATGTGACTTACTATAGTTGAGTGGTTAGCGAAGATCACAACATGACTAGAAAGATGGGAGGTGAGTACGATTGATTGTTTAGGGTGAAAAGCTAGTAATCTCAGAGGGAGCAAGTGAGTCAACAATACCTTGAGAGTAGCATACTTGTATTTGGGTTGAAGAGCGATTGTATCGAGTGGAGAGAGCGAGTGTTTGTAATCTTCATTTGATATAATCAATATAGTGGTGAGTTTTATCCGGTCTTTAGTTAAGCCAAGTGTTCAGACCTTACCAAATCTCTATGCATATTGAGCTGAACTTTAAATCTAACAATTTAAAGTTCTTATTGTGGCTTAGTCTCTAATCTCTACATATAAACACACTAGCTACTCGCTTGTTGTGTTTACAAAGGGACATAGACTCGCTTTGTTTCTTTTTCCATTTCCGCATCTTAAAAACACTTAAGCTAGTCTATCGAGCTACACTTCTATAAAGATATAGTCGATATAAGCTACTCTATTAAGTGTTCAACACCGATTCTTTTCATATATACTCTTTTTGTTGAATACGATCCTTTACACTAGTTTACTAGCTTTCGTGCATTGGATTTTAGAGTAAGTGTAACATTATCGATCATATCTAGTTACACTCGCTTTATCTTAGTCGATCCTCACTCATATTAAAATCCACAAATCGAATTTAGGCAAAATTAAATAAACGCAACTCTTAGTGAAAACAAGGGAGGACTAAATGTTTTGGTCTCTTTTAAGTCCTAACCTTAACTAATTTCTATTACTTAGAATACAAAGGAAGTAAGGGTCCGATCCCATAGGAGGCATCAACTTATTTAGGCTTTGATTGGACAAATCAAAGTACAAAAAAAGGGGAGTTTGTGGTTTTGAAAAATGACTACGAACACAATGGTAAATGGTTTTGTAAAACTAATTGGAGAATGTTCTTAGCAAAGCAGATCCATGTCATTTGGTAATGCATATCTTTGTAATTTAATAGAACACATATCCTCGAATTTTTACCCTATCTCTATACAACAATTATCTGGCACCTCAAACCGATCATAAAAAACTATCCAACTTGATTAACTATGGAACGCCTATAAGTCAAATCAATGGAAGAAATAAGAAAAGAACACCAAGGTATAGGTATTTAGCGACTAGCTTATAATGCAAATCTCTACACAAAATACGTAGTTCAAACCGAATCTATGTTTTCATGCTTGTTTCAAAGGAATAGCTTAAGACAAACGCCATTAATCTATCCTAACATGTATGAATAACAATCTCAATCTTAGGGTGATCAATCTAGGATAAAAAAATAGAATTCAATAGCATTATAATCCAGAGAAAAACAACCAAACAATGCTTAGTGTATCCGAAATCACTCAACAGATCATACCAAATAACACTTGAAATCTTTAATGAGAGTTGGGGCTTCAGCCCGCCATAGCAGATTCTACAAAGATAAAATAGTAAGAATTCATGTCTAACTTGTGGAGAAATCTCTCAAACCCAAAAGAACAAGTGCATAAAAACTCTCAAGAACAAAGTACGATACTCCAAATTCTGAAATAAAAGTGTTAATTTAATCTAATTATAAAGTATTATTTATAGGATAAGGCAATGAAACCCTAAAAACTAATAAAATAATTCAATTAAATCGAAAAATAAGAATAAAATCTGAGCAAATCATAACAAAAATATAGTAAAAAGACTCAGTCTTTTATTCTCGTCTTGAAATCGGCGGGCTCTGAAATGTCATCGGCGACCGCCGAATTGTCTTCTGTAAACTTGGTCAATCTCACATCGGCGGGCGCCATTGAAGCATAGTTGGGCGTCAAAATAAGATCAGTCTTTAACTCCTTCATCTCCTTCATGATCTTCAATATGCTCATCTTCGTCTTCACTTCTTCGTTATCTTCTCTTCATCTCTAAGAAGCTCCATAATACGTCGAATAAAAAATGTAGCGCCAGATAATGGAATACACCAAATATATCGTAAAAATGCCCATAAGTCTAGAAAAATGATGCTAAATCTACGATCATAGATGCGCTGTAGACTTTCCTATTAAACATCCCCATACATAAACTTCTACTCGTCCCAAGTGGAAAAGAATACCACTTTACTCTCAATAATCCCATGTAGAAAGCCCAAGTACAAAAACGCTCACATAGAATGTAACACCCAACAAGCTCGTCCCTAATCCAATCCAACCTATACATCATCGTTTTGTCTCAATGTAGAATGCTCTCAATCCTCACAATAGTAGTATCTCATAATCATATAAGCATGTACCCCAAGTAACATTAAGCCGATAAAAGCAACGAACTAAGTCTCCTCTAAAATAAATGTCAAAAGTCAAAAATAAAAATCCTATCCCGGTCTACACATATCCTATTCAAACACCATGTCATGACCTACTCATCTTGATAATGTCCATCTCAACAACCACGCTCAACCACCAATTCCTAGAGAAAAAATCAGCATAGCACAACCACAACAATATGCAGCAAACACCAAAAAAGAATTTTAATCATAATATCTACTCCATACCATCTCGAGAAGTGTGTCTCCAAATCTCCGAGTAGAAAAATAATGGTAAAAATATACCTTATTTGATATGAAGAGTAAGATCAAGATACTCCATCGAAGAGATCTAAATGTGTAAGATCAAATGAGAGGTGAAAATAAAATAGAAATTGATCTACACCTTATTGCTCCTCGTGAAACCTACCCCCTATACTCCAACAACTTATGTCACCAGGGCCAAAATATGGAAAAGAACCATAGTAATTACTCAAATTCTTTTCACTTTAATTCTTGCTTAAGCGCCCTTTCGGGTTTTCACTTAACACTCTCATCAATAGTGATATTATCCAACTCACAACTCTTTAAATTCATTTTCCAAGCGTAATGTTAGCCAGATTTACCTGCTTATTGCCTCAGCGCCCCGAAGATTTTCACTCATCCCAGGATTTAATATTGGCTCTTTTCATTTATGCCTTTTAAAAGAAAATTATGATCTTTACAAGTATGTACAAGCAATGAAATAAATCTACCTCCCCATATTTAAACGAAGCATTGCCCTCACGGCTTATATCGGACGTAAATGAAGAGCAAGAGGAAAATAGAAGAATACTGCTACTACTGTGGTGGTGGTGGTGGTGGATAACCTGGGTACTAGAACCCAACAAAAGCATCCCACAGTTGCATCATCTGCATCATCATATGCAGTTGCTCATCTTGATGGTCCTATGTGCGTCCTACGCAGCCCAATGGGTGTCCCACGCACCCCAATGGATCTCTTGAGCAGCCCATCTAGCATCCTGGCTAGTTGTATAGTCGGTAAAGTGCTGATCTAAGCTCTGAACTCGCTCGTAGGCTATGCAGTCATAATCATCATCATCCTACTCTGCTACTGCTAGTGGCGGAGGAGGAGGAAGAGGCACATCAATGCTAAACAAGTCAATCAAGTCTCATTCCGCGTAGTCTTCTCCCAGGAATGGAAAAGGCTTGGACATAGGAAGAAAAAACAATTCTCGTTCCCGATGACAAAAAGATATGTATGGACCCCCCAATCAGCTTTGTTTGTTGGCGCAAAATATCGATCGGAATAATGTGAAAATCCCTCATCTGAACAACGTTGAATACCTCTAATTAACCGGCTCCTCATGAGGGAGGTCAAGATCTAACACGTCCCAAATCAATGTAATCATCCCTCCGAAGCAAATTCTTCCTGGCATTTCCCTCTGGAACTTCAAACAACTCTCCATAAACGAACGCACCTATCCACAATCACGTGTCATTCTGTGTGAAAGTCAAACATGAACTTCAAGTCGGTAAAGGAGATCTTGTTGACCTCCGGTTGGACAAAGAACGCCATTACAAATTACCTTGTGGGTCGGACGAAGATAGGGGTGTGACCACGAATAGTTGTAATTTATGATCCTCGAGTCGTATTTCAACCTGTGGGCCTGAACCAGAAGTCCAATGTTTCCATGCTCCTCTGCGGTGAAAGGTACAGGCGTTGCGGTGGCAACAAAGATATCGCACAAACGCTGAAATGTAAGCTGCGTCATTCATCCACCCATGGTGAACTTGATCATCCACATACTCTCCTCGATACGGAGAGTCAATAAAAAACTCTTGCATACAACTCACATACATCGACATGTACTCATCCAAAAACCCACCCAAACAGGCGTGAGCGCATATCTCCTGCAAACAGGCGTCGATCTCCAACTCCCGGTTGAAGTTGGTGTGAAAAATATGGTGCTCAAGACATCTCGGTTATGCATATCAGCCGAAATATTCACCGCATCGACTGTCATTGCATTTTTGTTAGAAGGACCATGGATTGAACCATCGTTGGAGGACAAAGCACGGTGTGTGGAACTCATACTCAAATCAAATAATGAAAAAGCGTGGCAAAAGAAAGTACTGAAAATGCGAGCGCAAGGGAAGTCAGCGGGCACGGCTGGAGGTTTGAAGGGCGCCGAAGTGTCTTCTGTAGAATTCTCAAAGATTGGACAGTGGAGGGAGTGGAAATGGCTTGCCGATCGCCAGAATCTTCAATGAGAACTCCGAGTTTAACTTTCTTGGACGCGACATGGAGAAATCTTCCTCTGTACTTGAACTGGTGGGTGCCGATGTTGCTAGGTGGACGTCAAAATACTAGAGAAGAAACTCAACAAACAAAAGAACTTCCAATCGGTGGTGCAAACTACTTCCAACGGAGCCAAATTACCACTCTATTTGTAGGCCGGAGAATGAAGAAGATAATGGGTTGTTTTTGGGCCGCGAGTTTGGCTGCAATTCAAGAAATCTCACTTCCCAATTATGGTTGGCGAGCGCTCAAAGTGGAACGTGGGTAAAAATTGGGTTTTTGTTCGAAATTGGAGGGGAAAGGATGAGTTTTTAGTGGGTTTGTGTATTTCTGCTTAAAACTAAGAGAAGGGGAGAGTTTTAAAGTGGTGAATTGGAAGGAGAGGGATGGATTGTGTTTGGTGTTGTTAGAGTTTTAGGAAAGTTGGTGGGGGGAGTAGATGATGAGAGGCTAAGGGTATTTTCTTAGTTTCATGTTTTGGATTTAATTTCTAGGAGTCCTCACCAAAAACGCACATACTCTTCAACTCTCTCTTTTCACGCAACTTTCTTGTTTTCAGTTCGATCTCATCGACCATCACAGACCTAAGAAACACTAGCTCCTCACTTTCTTTTTCATACTCAATGCTTTTCCCTCGTTTCTTATCTCGGTCCCACATTATATCTTTTTTTCACTTTCAATTTTTCTTTCCGCTCTATTCTTTTATAATTTTTATTACTGCTCATATCCTTTTTCACATTGAACATGTTTTCCTCACAAAGCCTCGCTTCCACTCAGTTTTGAAAAACTTTTAAGTAATACACAAATGATTTTAAGATATAGCTCAAAATTTGTTTTGTAGAAAATGACTCCATGACTCGATCTAACCTACAAATTCAAAATGTAACTGATAGGCAATATCTAGTGTAGCACATAAAGTGGTCGTTAGCATCATTTGTAGGTGGATTGGAAATGATTTGGAGCATATTACTATAATCTGGACCTCGCAGCGCAAAGGTGTTATTCATGAGGATTACAAGCATTTGAGAGAAGAACAAAGAGAATATTGCCAAAGGAGAGAAGGCCTGACCGCGCAAAAGAGAACGCGGCCTTGCAAAGGAATCTAGCATAGGGCGCGACCGTGCCACTGCTCGCCAAACATGGGGTGAATCTGGTGTCAAGCACGACCGCGCCCACATAGGCACGACGGCGCCCCTGTTGGGCCGGGAGCGCGAGCCTTCTTTCTTCCTGGATTATTTCAGGCCTTTTTACCTCTTTTTTGATGCAGCTTCGGGATAGGCTTTTAGTCTTCGTTTTCTTATGTTTTAGGTTTCATAAATAGGGTTGAGAGCTTTCCCTCCAACCTATTCCATTCCTTAGATTAATTTTATGTAGTTTAGAGAACCATGTCAGAGTAGTCTCCTTAGCTTTGTAATTAAGAAGACTTCTATTTTCGTTCTATGTAATAATTGAGTTGTTTCATCTATCTTGCACTTATTTGTATTATTGGATTTGATTTATCTGTCTGGCGTGATCATCTTGGTAGGATAGATCTATTCATATGGCTAGGTTTGACTTGTCCGAGTTGGAGAGTTTTAACATTAGGTAGTAAATCAATGCATGACCAAGTTATGATTTTATTATTGGAAGAGTTGATTATGTGTTAAATATCGACATTGAGTCAATAGTACTGCATGCACCTATTTATTCCAGAGTTCATTACTGCTTGATTATTAGGGTTGTAGTTGAGTAAGGGTTATTAGGACTAGTTCGACTATTAACTATACAAGAAAAGGGATTACGACAACCATAATATATGAATTATAAGATCAAACCGATAGTCATTAGATGTAAATGATCAATGGATCATTCAGTTGTGTGGATACTTATTGATTAAGGTATTCTAATCATTACATTTACGAACTTTGTTAGTTTAGTTGCAATCATTTCACCCTTTTGTTACTTTTAGGTTGATTAATCTACAAACACAAGAATTGAATACCTGACTCCCTGTGGAATTCGACCCTTTCTTGCCACATTACTAACTAGAGTAGTTGGTTAGGTAATTTACTTTGACCGGGCATAACGACACACGTTTGTGACCCATCAAATTTGCCGCCATTGTCGGGGAGTTAAAACTTCTTTTCTTGTGTTTTTGGTTTGATTGAGTTTGGTGTTGACCATTGTATGGTCAACATCCGTTCTACTAATAAGTTTATCTGTTGATCTTGCAGGAGATATGAAAGAGGAATGGAAGAAGGTTGTTGGGGATCCAGATGAACTCAAGGAAATCTTGGCTGAGTTTCAGGAAAATGAAGCTGCTATTGTTAATGTTTATGGGGGATATGGGAATCCACACCCTTGGTATGATCAACAAAGGTATGACCAATGATAGGCAAAATCTAGTATAACGCAACAAGTGGCCGTTAACATCATTTATAGGTGATTTTCGCATGATTATGGAGCATATTACTATAATCCAGACCTCACAGAGCAAAGGCCTTATTTGTGAGGATTACAGACCTTTGATAGAGGAAAAAGAGAGGATTGCCAAAGGTAGGAAGGTTTGAACGCGCAAGAGAAGATGTAGTCCCTCCAAGCTAAGGAAGCCTAGGTTTGACCACGCCCATGGATGGCGCAACCGCGCCCATGATTTCCAGCAAATTGAGCAAAAATGGCAAGACGCAACCGCACGTACAGAGGCGCGACCGCACCATTGCCCAAGCGCGACCGGACCATGCCTAAGGAGCAACCGCGCCACTGCCGGGTCGTGGCTCTGTTTTCGGCTTTTCTGCCGGATTTCTTTGGGTTTTTACTTACTTTATGATAGATCTCGGGTTGGGCCTTTTTTATCATTAGTCTTCTATTGTTTAGGTTTAATAAATAGGGTTAAAGAATTGCCTCCACCCTATCACTAGTTCACACTTTTCTTAGTTTTACGTTTTTTAGAATTATGCAAGAGTAGTTCCATTTACTCTATTCAACTTTTGGATGCCAACAGATGATTTGATTGTAAGACTTCAATCTTGGTTCATATTATAGGTTTTTTCATCTTCTCTTGTTCTTAATTAGTTATTGAATGTGATTTACCTGTCTGGCCTGGTCATCTAGGTAGAATAAGTCTATTCATATTTCTAGGTTTGGCTTGTCCAAGTGGGAGAGTCTTATCGCTTTGTAGAAAATCAATGCATGACCTAGTTGGGATTGTTATTATAGGAGAGTTGATTGTGTTTTATATATCGACCTTGAGTCAATGGTACTGCTTGCACCTATCTATTCCCGAGGTTATTGTTGCTTCATATTAAATCTTGATAGTTTCAGGGTTGTAGTTAAGTAAGTTTTATTAGGACTAGTTGGACTATTAAAGATATAAGAACATGGATTAGGACAACTATATAATATAAATATGACAATGAACCCAATAGTAATTAAGAAGTCAATGATCAATCCATCATTCTATTATGGGATACTTGTTGAGCTAAGTGCTTTCCCATTATTGTTTTCAAATCAATTATTAGATTAGATTGCATTCAATCATTTCCCCCTTTTTTGGTTATTATTAAGTTGATTAGATTAATTTCACAAGAACTCAATACCTAACTCCTTGTGGGATCGACCCTTTCTTGCCACTCTGCTAGTTAGAGTAGCTGGTTAGGAATTATTAGTTTGACTGGGCATAACGACGCTCGTCAAATTTGGCGCCATTGCCAGGAAGTCAAAGATTCTTGAAAAGAAGGAATAAAAAGTTATATGTGGTATTAAATGAGTTGAGTTTTGATTTTGTGTGTCTTCGATGGTGTCGAAGCTAGTGATATCCTATCGTAGATTAGGAAGCATGTTAGGAAAAGAAATTGTCATTTGTTTGATCTTGCATTATCATCCTTCATATATCACTTAGATAGAGATATCATTTGCATAATTTAGATGTTCATGTTAGTTTGTTTCCATAGGATAAACAAGGTTCATGTTTGGGTAATTGTTGATGCCATGTTGGGTTAAGTTTAGAGTTAGTTTAGAGTCATGTTGAGTCTTGCTTTGTTTTCAGGATTTCTGGTAGAGTCGGAGTCCTACACCCATACTTTGCTGATTGTAGATACCTAGGAGCTGAAGTGTTGATCGACTACCACTGCTGTCAAGGTTTTCCATACTTGCTGAGATTGCCAAGTAGTTCGCTGCAACTTACTTGAGGATGATAAAGGTCTATGAGTGGACGTGTTTGATAGGCGATATCTAGTATAGCACAAAAAGTGGTCGTTAGCATCATTTATAGGTTTTTTCCCATGATTATGGAGCATATTACTGTAATCCGGACCTCGCAGAGAAAAGACTTTATTCGTGAGGATTACATACATTAGAGAGAGGACGAAGATAAGATTGCCAAAGGGACAAAGGTGCGACCACACCGGATAAGATGCAACCACTCCAAGCTACAGAAGCCTGGACGCGACAATGCCCATCAATGGCGCAACCCCGCCCATAATTGCTAACAAATTGAGCAAAAATGCCCGGATGCGACCACAAATGCACATGCGTGACCGCGCCATGCCTGGGCATGACCACTGTCGGGCCGTGGCTCTGTTTTTGTTCTTTTCAGTGTGATTTCATTGGGATTTTTACTTACTTTCTGATGAACCTTGGGATGGGCCTATTTAGCATTAGTCTTATATTATTTAGGTTTAATAAATATGGTTGGAGCTTTGCCTCCACCCTATCACCAGTTCACAATTTTCTTAGTTTTACGTTGTTTAGAATTTTGCAAGAGTAGTTCTACTTACTTTGTTCAACTTGTGGAAGACAACAAATGATTTGATTGTAAGACTTATATCCTGCTTCTTAATTATATTCTAGTTGTTTCATATATGTTAATATTAATTGGTTATTGAATGTAATTTACCTACCTGGCCTAATCATCTAGGTAGAATAAGTCTATTCATATATCTAGGTTGGCTTGTCCGAGTTGGAGATTCTAATCGTTTGGTAGCGAATCAATACATGACCTAGTTGGAATTGTTATTGTAGGGAGAGTTGATTGTGTCTTAAATATCGATCTTGAGTTAATTGTACTGCATGTACCTATCTATTCCTGAGTTCATTGCTGCTTAATTATTATATTTTGGTAGTTTTAGGGTTGTAGTTAAGTAAGGGTTATTAGGACTAGTTGGACTATATACTATATAAGAACAAGGATTAGGAAAACGATAGAATATAAATATGAGGATGAACCCAATTGTAATTAAGAAGTCAATCATCAATCAATCATTCTGTTCTGTGGATACTTGTTGAGCGAAGTGCTTGCTCATTTTTATTCTTAAATCAATTGTTAGTTATGATTGCATTCAATCATTTTCCCCCTTTTAGTTACTATTAAGTTGATTAGGTTAATTTCAAAAGAATTGAATACCTAACTCCCTGTGGGATCGACCCTTTCAATGCTACTATGCTAGTTAGAGTAGCTAGTTAGGAATTATTATTTTGACTAGGCATGATGGAGCTCGTTAACCACTACCCGAGGTATAGAGATTATTCTCCGCCTGAGAAGCAATAAAGGAGGAGGCCCAGTGATCCACAACCTAGGTATGAACCATCTATTAGGGATTTGATGACTTCGCAACTAGTTCCCAGAATGTCAAATCAAGCATCCAGAACACTGGAATTACTACCAATGCATGTATTGAGAGTTTGGCCAGTACTACGCAAGCGAGCTCCAAGTACGTGGAAGAGAAGATTGAGAATATGATACAGGAAGTTTCTACCCAGGTTAATAATCAATCCGATGCACTACAACTCAGATCACAGTGACTCCAAGCATTATGAATGACAATACTATGAAAACAAGTAGCGATTAAATCTCGGATGAGATGCAAAGTGATGAAGAGGAGGATAAGGATGAAGAACCAACAGATCCGCGCCCGCTTCCCGAGAAGTGTGAAAGAAAACTATCCCTTATAGAGCTGCGTAACTGCGTTCCAGAGTTGCGTGACCGTGCCGACGGTACTGTTGAAGGGCGCGATCGCGCCATAGTCATGCGTGAACTTGCACTACCCTCTGCAGCTGTGCGCGAACGGACCTAAGAACCACGCGACCGCGCATTTGCGGCCTTGTTTCAGGAAAAATGTGTGTGACCCCGCCATCGGACGCACGACCGTGGCAAACCCACTAATGCCATGCGCGCCTGTGTCCCTTAACTGCATGCCCGCGTAATCCTGTCTGCAGACGTGCACACCCACGCCTCGAACCCGCGCACCCCATGCCCAGCTTCCCAGCTACCTTCAACAAAGGAGTCTCCTTGCTGCTAAATGTCGATGAGGACGATTCGAGCCCATTACTCGATGATAAGGAGAGATAGTTGATCTGGGAGATGATCTCTAGATGAGCCAAGACACCTAGGTGTTTTCACACCTGCAAATGTTCGGGACTTTGAACCATGAGCATCTTTGCCTCACTTCGCTGAACTCTTGAAGGGGCCATGCACGGTGAAGAGGAAGAAGAGACCAAGAACCAACATAAGGTGTCGCATCCGGGACACTTCAGGATAAAGAAAAAGGGTTGCTACAAAAAGAGAATAAGGAAACGACGAAGCATCAAATCCTAATGTGTGAGGAAGAACAGAGAGTTTCTAGATGAGTTGGCATTGGAGGAGCAAAGTGATGGATGATCGAGAGCAAGATGTCGAGCCTATGACTCTAACCAAAGTTGATGCCCGGGAGGTAACCTGAGAATTGAGGTATTTTTCCACTTTCACCCATCTCTTAGCTTTGTTCTTTGCTTCACAATAGGGAAATTGTATAGATTAGGTGTGGGGGAGGGAATTACCTCAACTATCCTTGTTATTAGAGTTATTTGAGTCAGTTTTGATATTTTTGAGTCTTTTTGAATTTTTAGAGTCGGTTATCATACTCCCCCTATTTGATCCTTTCTGGACTCTTATAATGGTGCATTAATTTTGAATCTCTATAATATCCTTTAGATGTTGACATTACAATTGTGTATGATGATGGTATGATTGATTAAGTTGAGGACTTTGACTTGAGCATGTGGATTATGATTAGGATGCATTAGGACCAATATTAAGATTGCAATTTACCATCTTATCTCTTATTCTATCATGTTGTTCATATTTTGCTTCCATCTTTTTCATTACAAAATGCATAAAAACGAAATAAAATGTAGATCAACTCCTAGTGAAATAAGTGGGAAGAGCACGTGATCTCTGTGTTGTGAAAGATCACTTGGGGTTTGATCCTCAATGGATAAGCAAGCAAAGTGTTGCATTAGTTGGCCCGGACCATAAAAGGGCGTGCCGGATACCTAACTAAGTGGTTTAAAAGAAGAAAATACATGAATAGGATGAAAAGAAGCAATAAAAATTATATGTGGTATTACTTGAGTTGAGTTGTGGTTTTCTGTGCTTTTGGTGGTATTGGAGCTCGTGATATTCTTATCATTGGTTATGAAGAATGTAAGGAAAAGAAATGGTCGTTTGTTTGATCTTGCACTATTATCCTTCATATATCACTTGGATTGATACATATTTTGTATATTTTAGGGATTCATTGTCATGTACTTGAGTAGGATAAACACAGTTCAAGTTTTGGGAATTGTTGATACCATTGTTGGGTTAGTTTAGAATCCTATTATGTCTAGCATTGTATTGTTTTGAAGATTTCTAGTAGAGTCAGAGTCTACGTCCATGCTTTGATGATTGCAGGTACTATGGAGCTGAAGTGTTTAGCTACGACCACTGCTGTGAAGTTCTTCCATACTCGCTGAGACCAAGTTGTTCGCTGCAACTTAGTTAAGGACGAGCAAGGTCTAAGTGTGGGAGTGCCTGATAGGCGATATCTAGTATAACACATCAAGTGGTCGTTAGCATCATTTATAGGTGAATTGGCAATTATTTTGAGCATATTACTGTAATCCGGACCTCGAAGAGAAAATGTGTTATTTACGAGGATTACAGGTATTCGAGAGATGGACGAACAAAAGATTGACAAAGGAGCAAAGGCACGATCAAGCACTAGAGGACGCAGCCGCGCAAAGGAATCTAGCCTAGGGCATGACCGAGCCACTACTCATGGAACATGGGTAAAATCTTGTGGCAGGCGCGACCGCACCCCTGTTGGGCCGGGAGCGCAAGCCTTCTTTCTTCCGGGATTATTTTGGGCATTTTTACCTCTTTTCTGATGGAGCTTTGGGCTGGACTTTTTAGTCTTAATTTTTTTATGTTTAGGTTTTATAAATATGGTTGAGAACTTTGCCTCCATCCTATTCCATTCCATAGATTAATTTTACGTTGTTTAGAGAACCATGTCAGAGTAGTCTCCTTAGCTTTGTTCAACAGGTCTAAGCCTGCAGATGATTGGTTTGCAAGACTTCTATTTTGGTTCTATGTAATTATAGAGTTGTTTCATCTCTCCTGCACTAATTTTTATAATTGATTTGATTTATCTGTCTAGACTGATCATCTAGGGAGAATAGATCTATTCATATTGGTAGGTTGGACTTGTCCGAGTTTGAGAGTTTTATCATTAGGTAGAAAATCAATGATTGACCTAGTTGGGATTGTTATTGTAGAAAGAGTTGATTACTTGTCAAATATCGACCTTGAGTCAATGGTACTGCATGCACCTATTTATTCTTGAGTTCATTGCTGCTTGATTATTAAAACTTGATATTTTTAGGGCTATTAGGACTAGTTGGACTATTAACTATACAAGAACATGGATTAGGATGACCCTAATATATGAATTATAAGATGAACTCGATAGTCATTAGAAGTCAATGATCAACCAATCATTTCGTTGTGTGGACACTTGTTGAATAAGGTATTTTCTCATCATTACATTATAATCTTTGTTAGTTTAGTGGCAATACTTTCTCCCTTTGTTACTTTTAATTTGATTAATCTACAAACACAAGAATTGAATACCTGGCTCCCTATTAGATTCGTCCCTTTCTTGTTACTTTACTAGTAAGAGTAGTTGGTTAGATAATTTACTTTGACTGGACATAACGACACACATTTGTGGCCCGTCAAATTTGACGGAGCACAAATGTGAATGTAACGGCAGATTTGGGGACTAGTTCCTCATGGTGAATTTAGTCCAATGTGCAAGCCCAACACAACTAGTTCAATCCTGTTGAGGGAATGAACCAATGGATCATCGATGGTCTTACCGTCCATTTTGAATGTAACATTTTTTCCACCAAATCCCAAGTTAGTTGTGACTACTTGTAAATTTATAATCACGCTTCCGGTTTTCATAAATTGTTTCCCTAGAATGACAGGAACCGCCGTAGTCTCATACTCCATTTCCATTACGTAAAAGTCCGTGGGGAAAGTAAACTCACCCACACGAACCAATACATTCTCCACTTTACTGAGTGGGAGTATGTTGGTCTTGTTGTCCAATTGAATGACGAATCTAATAAACTGCATAGGACCCAGACCAAGGTCATAATATATGCACCTAGATCGATCAAGCTTGGTGGACATTCATCTTCTCTATGTTGATGGGAATAGTGAACATCTCGGGGTCCTCCTCCTTCATTGGCATGTGGTTGGTGTTGTTCTTCTTCCACTTAAGAGCCTTTTGCTATTACTTTTTCTTCGTGGTCGCGATCTCATATAAAATGCGTGAAGCGTCCGGATTCATTATCATCTCGGTGTAGAGGGGTGAGTCTTCATCTACATCGCTGAACGACTTGATAAAAATTCTCCGTGTCTCATTGATTTCCAACTGATGGGCACAATCCTGATGGCACCAAAGGAGCACTTTAGGCAACTAAAAGGGGTGTTTCCACTCACTTGAGCAACACAATGGAGCTTACGAGGCGTCGGGATCGAAGACGCCAAAGTGGGATAAAGGCAAGGTCGAAGTGTGCTTACAGAAACCAAACCGCGGTCGCAGTTAGCCCACCGCGGTCGCAGTTAGCCCACCGCGGTCGCAATTCCCATCATCCATGTCAGGTCATCCTTAGGCGAAACCGCTCCCGCGCCTCCCGGAGTGAATTCTTGTAGACCATTGTTTGTAACTTATAGCTTTTAAGATGGTTGAATGGGTTTCAAAACTTCCAGTTTGGGTGCGGTTTATAAGAAATTCTTAGATTATTTTGACCATTATCTCATAACCTAATATCTCATTCTCAAGAAAACTCTCTCTTGTAATTTGTTTTTCCCTCAATCTTATGAAGAACTAAGACCCTATTGTGTTCACCTTGAAGTTCTATCCTTGGTTTTGGTCATTGAGGTAAGGTTCTTACTCTCTTGTTCTAATTTGTTTATGGAATTGTTCCTTGATCTCTTGTGCATAAATTTGTAATTGATTGATATTGATTTCGTCTAGGTCATGAACTAGGTTGATTGATATTATTCTTATTGCTAGGTTTAGACAATTTTATTTGAAGAGTCTTCACCTTTTGTAGCAAACTCTATTTACAAGAACTATTTGTGATTGTTTATAGGGTAGAGATTTTGGATTCATGTCAAGTACCGACTATTTTTCAATGGTATTGCATGAACCTACATATCTTTGAGCTTTATGCAATTGTGTTATTAAATCTTGGTCCTTGGTTGTACCATGATTAGAGTTTCTATGACTATTTGGACTAGTTACTATTTTTGAACAAAGAGTAAGACAATGCATTCAAACTCTATTAGAACATTTGCGATTAAGAATCTATGATCCACCGACCATGCCAATTTCTAGAATGGATAGGTGAACCTTTTAAATCATTAGATCTTCTTCACTCATTATTTGTTTTCGTGTTCTTTGTTACAATACCGATCCCCTCCTATTGTTACTAGAAAATCACATAAAAACTTAACAAGAAAAGCTTGCTCCCTTGGGTTCGACCCCTACTTACCTCTATACTCTATAGTGGGAAGTTTGGATTTCTTTGATAAGGCGAGGCGTCTTTAGCCTTCATCAAATTTGGCACCACTTTCGGGGAGCAATGTTTTTCTTTCTTTCGTTTTTGTGTGATTACCTTTGGTGTGGACCTCATTGATGGTCCACCCCCGTTCCACTAATTCACTTCTCATTGATTTTGATCCAGAGATCGAGCGAACGCATTTGCGGAACATGAGGCACGCCTTGCAAAACCTTGTTGTGGAGGACATTGCTTCTCGTACACTAGGAGAGCTTACGGTTCCTAATCTCGCTTAACAACCCTTGGCGGTCGTCCTGCCACCATTGGATGCCGGTGTGTCCTTTGAGCTGAATTCTGGTGTCATCAACCTCCTCCATGGGTGAATTACATGACATATGCATGTGTAGCAAGCCGGCCAATGTAACGGAGGAGCAATTCAAGATGCGGGCCTTTGGTTTCACTTTGAAGGATACTGCGAGATATTGATCTTACCATATTCCGGCGGGATCCATTGACACTTGGCCTAAGCTGTACAAGGCCTTCTTCGACAAGTACTTCCCCGCTAGGAAGTCAACCGCTTTGAAGAGAGCCATTTCTAATGTTGAGCAAGAGGATGAGGAGACGCTCTATGACTATTGTGAGCGTTTCATGAGGTTGTGCGCGAGTTGCTTACTAGATCAAGAGAGGAGAATTATAGATGCTGCTTGCAATGGTAGTGTCTTGAACTTGACGCATGTCATAGCCATGAGCCGGATCCATGACATCACTGATGGAACAAGAAGCTTTGGTAGGATGTATACAACAAAGGGAGTTCATGTTGCGAGCTCCAGTTGTCCCAATACAAGCAATGATTGGACTGAGATCAAAAGTATGATCATGACGATGGCTTTGATCATGTGTAAAGACCCGCCGACGCGGGATTGTGGGATTTGCACCGATAAATCCCACCCCACGGATATGTGTCCACAACTTCAAGACACTACCACTACCGCGGATATCAATGTCGTGGGGGGATACAGACCTCCTAGACCTCGGTTCGATAACCAAGCTAATAATTACAACTAGAGGTGGAATGATCATGCGGGGTTTCGATATGGTGATTCATCCGGAGGCCAATAGAACCCTTCTCATCCGGGTAATCAATTCCGACCACAGGCTCAACCAAGCCACCAATACCGGTCTCCTTACCAACCCAACAAACCACCGGGCTATGGACCTCCTAAGACATCTACTGAGGATATGCTGAATTCCTTGACCGCTCACTTCACCACTCACGTTAAAAAGACGGAGTCTAGCATAAAGAGCATTGGGAAGTAACTTGTCCAACTTGCCCGATGCGATTTCTCAACAAAATCAACAACATTACAAGAATTTGCCATCACAAACGGTGGTGAATCCAAGGGAGAATGTAAGTTCTATTCATTTGAGAAGTGGTAAGGTGTGTGGAGATGCCCCCTAGATGAAGAGGGAGAAGACATGGAGGGTTCTGCAGAAACATTTCCGCGGTTGTGGTTCACCCACTTTAAGAGACCCGGAGTTTCATGACCAACCGCGGTCGCGGTCGGCCGACCGTGGTCACGGATTACCTACTAAGGCTGGAGTTGATGTGGAGAAGAATATTGAGGAGGAATACTATGAAGATTTAGGGGTCTTCCACCTTCGACAAGAGAACTATGTGCGACCCGATTTCCCTTCTCTCTATGCCGAAAAGCTTCTTGCTCCTTTTCCGGAGGCCCTAAAAGACACTCGAAGGCCAATTGATGACAAGGAGCTCTTCGAGACGTTCATCAAGTGCGAATTCAACATTCCCTTGCTCATGCTCATCAAAAGTGTAACCCAATACGCTAAGTTCTTGAAAGTACTATGCACGATGAAGCGGAATGGGAAGCAGAAGCTTAAAGGGAAGCAAAAGGTGCAAGTGAGCAAAGGCGTCTCCGCAATGTTCCAACAAAAGGTGGTCAATAAGTGTAGTGACCCGGGTATGGTAAGCATTCCTTGTACCATTGGTGAGACTAAAATAGATAGTGCCATGTTAGATCTGGGTGCTTCTATTAATGTTTTGCCTTATTCTTTGTATAAGTTGCTTGGCCTAGGACCTTTGAATGAAACGGGGATTGTGATTCAATTGGGCGATAGATACTCGGTTTACCCAAAAGGGATAGTTCAGGATGTATTGGTTATGGTTGATAATCTCATCTTTCCCGCGGATTTATTTGTCCTAAGACATGGAACATGAGGCTAAGGATTCACTTATCCTACTTGGGCATTCGTTTATGAAAATGGCCAATACTAAAACGGACTTAGCAAGTGGTTCACTCACTTTTGAGTTTGATGGGGATGTTGTGAGTTATAATATTTATAATGCTATGAAACACCCTTGTGATGATAACTCTTTGTTCTCTATTGATGTGATTGATCCAATTGTGCAAGATACTTTTGATGTATATGGTTTGGATGAGCTACAATCCGCTTTAGAGAACATCTTGGTCGATTCATCGAAGATAGACCTCACTATGTCTTCCGACATGAGCGAAGTTTTAGCTCAATTGGACTCGAAAGAGCCATTTTTGCCCGGTGGGCCCATGTTACTAATTCCCGATAAAGACCTCTTACTTCTATAGTGCAGGCACAGGTGATTGAGCTACAACAACTCCCAGAGCAATTGAAGTATGCTTTCCTAGGTGTGAATGACACTCTACTGCTCATCAACTCTAGCACGCTTACGGGAGTCCAAGAGGAGAAATTGGTGAAGGTCCTTAAGCAGAATGTGACGACTCTAGGATGGACTATAGCCGCTATCAAGGGAATAATCCCTTATACTTGTATGCACCAGATTCTCCTAGAAGAAGGAGCCAAGCCTAGTAGACAACCTCAGCGGCCACTTAATCCACCTATGATAGAAGTAGTGAAGAAGGAGGTGTTGAAGCTCATACAAGCGGATATGATCTTCCCTATCTCGGATAGCAAGTGGGTTAGACCTACAAAATTTGTCGCGAAGAAAGGAGGGATCACCGTTGTGGAAAACGACAAAGGTGAGATGGTTCCTCAACGAGCACAAAAGGGGTGGAGGGTTTGCATCGATTACCGCAAGCTGAACGCGGTAACTCGAAAGGAACACTTCACCTTGCCCTTCATTGATCAAATGCTCGAGAGGCTTGCAGGACGGCCCTACTACTATTTTCTAGATGGATACTCGGGGTACTTTCAAGTGGCCATAGCGTCGGAAGATTAGGAGAAGACGACGTTTACTTGCCCGTTTGGTACTTTTGCATATCAATGGATGACATTCGGGTTATGTAACGAACCCATGACGTTTCAATGATGTATGGTAAGTATCTTCTATGAATATATTGAGCACTTTATTGAGGTTTTCATGGATGATTTTACGGTAAATGGGGACAGTTTTGACTCTTGCCTTCGCCATTTGACATTTGTGCTTGAAAGATGTGTTGAGACCAATTTGGTCTTGAACTCGGAAAAGTGTCATTTTATGGTTTGATTTGGGTCATATAGTGCGTCCAAGGGTATCGAGGTCGATAAGGCAAAGATTGATGTAATTCAGTCGTTGCCTTATCCTACTAATGTGCGTGAAGTGCGTTCCTTCTTAGGCCATGCAGGTTTTTACCGTAGGTTTATCAAGGACTTCTCCAAGACTTCCTCCCCCTTGTGCGACTTGTTGAAGAAGGAGGTGACATTCGAGCTTACCGATGAGTGAAAGAGAGCTTTCGACACTCTTAAATCTCACCTCACAAATGCGCCTATCATCAAAGTGCCCGATTGGTCTCTTGCTTTTGAGATCATGTGCGACGCTAGTAATTATGCTGTGGGGGTTGTACTTGGTCAGAAAATTGGGCGAGCTATGCATGTGATCTAATACGCTTCAATGATGTTGAATGGCGCTCAATTGAATTACTCTACTACCGAGAAAGAGCTGTCAGCCTTGGTGTTTGCCCTTGATAAATTTCGCCAATACCTATTGGGCACGAAGGTGATAATCCACACCGACCATGCGGCACTTCATTATTTCATGACAAAGAAAGAATCCAAACTGAGACTCATTCGGTGGATTTTTCTCTTGAGTGAGTTCGATTTGGACATACGAGACAAGAAGGGGGTTGAGAACTCGGTGGTCGATCATCTTAGTTGGATTGTCCGTGATCAAGAAGAACTAACGTTGAGACCACTTGGCGATTTTCCGGATCAGTCCCTCTATGCCCTTCATGCGGAAACATTTCCGCGGTTGCGGTTCATCTGAGCTCTCCCAAGTCTCTACCGCAGAAACATTTCCACCGTCGCTGTCGGGTGACCATGGTCGTGGTTCTGATGCTGATCTACTCTCCCTCCGCTCTCTTAATCCATGGTATTCTCCCTTGGTCAACTACTTGGTGATAGAGGAGTTCCCTCCCAACATCACCAAAGCACCAAAAGATAAGATCAAGAGCGAAGCCAAGTACTACGTGTGGGATGACCCATACCTTTGGAAGCATTGCGTTGATAAAGTTATCCGAATATGTCTCCCGGATAATGAGGTACAATCGGTTCTAACCTTTTTCATTCTTATGCATGTGGGGGTCACTTTGGACCGAATAAGATGGCTCGAAAGGTCTTGGACACCGGATTCTATTGACCACACATCTTTCGAGACGCTTACGCGTTTTGCAAAGCTTGTGACCGGTGTCAAAGAGTCGGGAAAATCTCCCGAAGGAATGAAATGCCGCAAACACTGTTAATCTTTTGTGATATTTTTGATGTTTGGGGGATCGATTTCATGGGACCTTTTTTCTAAATCTTATAGGAATATATATATATTGCTTGCGGTGGACTATGTTTCCAAGTGGGTGGAAGCAAAGGCCACCAGGACTGACGACTCGAAAGTGGTGTCATGTTTTTTGAAGGAGAACATCTTATCTCGGTTTGGGATCCCTAAGGCTCTTGTGAGCTATAGGGGAACTCATTTCGTGAATAGGACGGTGAGTTCTCTTCTCAAGCATGGCGTCACCAATAGAGTTTCTACTACTTATCATCCACAAAGCAATGGGCAAGCCGAGGTGTCAAACAGGCAGATTAAGGGAGTTCTAGAGAAGATGGTGGGCCCTAATAGGAAAGATTGGAGTCTCCATATTGATGATTGCTTATGGGCATACCGCATTGCCTACAAGACACCCATTGGCATGTCTCCCTATCAGTTGGTTTTGAGAAAAGAAGGGATTTATCTTCCCGTCAAGCTCGAGCACAAGGCTTGGTGGGCGGTCCGGAAGTGCAATACTGAGATGAATGATATAGGAGAATTCCGGAAACTCCAAATCCATGAGCTAGAGGAAATACGAAGAGAAGCTTATGAGAACGCTATCATTTACAAGGAGAAGACAAAGATGTGGCATGACAAGAACGTGTTGAGGAAGGACTTCAAGACTGGAGAGAAGGTCCTTCTTTACAATTCTCGCTTTCAACTTTTCCCGGGAATGTTACGATCTAGATGGAGTGGACCTTATGTGGTGGCCCGTGTTTTTCCTCATGGAGCGGTAGAACTTCACGACATGGCCAAGCACAACGGTTTCAAAGTCAATGGTCAAAGGTTAAACCATTACCATGAGGGGTTTTCCAAAGAGGTAGTTGAAGAATTCGCTCTCGAGGATCCCGAGTCCGATGTTTGAAATTCCGGACCACGTCGTGCCACGACGTTAACTAAGGCGTTGGTCGGGAGGCAACCCGATATTTGTAGTCCTCTCTCTCTCTCTCTATATATATATAAAGAAGCTAGACATATGGGAACTTGTGTTAAAGTCTAAGAATAGAAGAGTGGCAGTTCAAAAAGGTTTTCCGCGGTCGCGGTTTGGTGACCGCGGTCGCTGTTTGTGGATTTCATGGGAAGCTCTGCAAAAACATTTCCGCGGTTGCGGTCTGATGACCGCTGTCATGGTTTTCGCTTCAGCCAACCTAATATCAGGACACGGCACTCCATTTTCTCTTCCTTACACAATTTTTCCTCTCAAACACTCTCAAGAACACACTCATCCATCCCTCTCAAATCCATCACAATGCCGGTTTTTGCTTCACTGAACCTAATATCAAGTCGCCGCTCTCTATTTTCTCTCCCTCACACATTTTTCCCTTTAAAACACTCTCAATAACACACTCATCCATCCCTCCCAAAACATCGCGGACCTCCAGTACTTGTGGGTGATGGCCCAAGAGTGTGAGTTGACTCCAGATTGGGTGGGGCTCTTCATACAACGGTGTGCGCTTGCTCGCACTCGGTCGAATAGGAAGATTACCATGGGGGGTATGATCACCCTCTTGGTCGAGAGTCAGGTGGATATTGACCACCAGGAGGGTGCGGATAGCCCCAAACTGCCTATCCGAGGGGGTATTGTGTATAACGAGGCGTGGTTGCTCCACAGCCACATGATGTTCCGGTTTCGAGATAGCTACGAGTTCTTGTGGACCTATGGGAAGAACGACGACTTGTACATCCGTCTCCCCTGGTCCCTCGTCTACCGGCCATCTCCTACCTTTCTCCTCCAGTCGGACGACACCACGGGGATTCAGGTCTTTAGCTCCGCTTGCCAGCGCAAGCTCCGACGGATCGAGGAGGCACAGACCAAGGCTCCACGAGTTCAAGTTCCCCACCAGGCGGCTGCTGGTCCTTATGGTACTTAGCGGGGTACGGGGCAGTGAGACCGCCTATTCTCCGAGTTGGGCCATATCACTGATCAGATGGGGTGGATCCAGGTTCATGTTGGTGAGTTGGGCGAGAGTGTGGCGGGGGGGCAGATCAGGCTGATTTTCGCCATATTATGTGGAGAAAATGGTGGCTGGGTTCGATTCGAGGCTCCAGGGCATTCAGGAGGAGCAGGCCGGGTTCAGGCAGTACGTGGAGACCCGGTTCAACTACTACACGGGTCATTGGGAGCATTTCTACTCCCATTACCCGCCACCTCCTTCAGACCAGTGAGGTAAGTTTGCTATCTTCCTTCCCTATTATTATTGTTAGTCCTCTTTTGCTTCATTGAGGACACTTCTATATTCAAGTGTGGAGGAGGGGATTAGTATTCGTAGAGTTGCATGTAGGTTGTTTGTGGTTGATTGTTTTTGGTTGTTTCTGGCTAGTTTGAAATTTTTGGTGTGTTTTATTTTGATTTTGTGTGTCGGTTGTTGCATCCCCTGATTGCGTTGTTCTGAGTTCTCATAATAGTACATATACTTTGGATCTTTCTACTATGTTTTGTTTCTTAGTTTTTGCAAATGCATTATCACTACTACAAAACAATTTATTAGCGACGGATTTTTCCGTCGCCAATAGCTGTTAGCGACGGATTTCCGTCGCTAACAGCCCGTCGCAACCGGAATGGTCGCCAATTGATTTTAGTGACGGGAAATTATAGTCGTAGATAAATAGCAACGGATGTTGTGATCGAAAGCCGTGTAGAAATATGGAAGTCGGAGACCGAATGTTGCGACGGTTTTCCGTCGCTAATAGGGATACCTGGGAGACCGATTGTTGCGACAATTTTTGAAACTATTTTCCGTCGCTAATTGTGATACCCAGGGACCGACTATGGCGACGTCTTTGGCGACCGAATTCCATCGCTATTTCTGTGTCCCTGAACCCCCAAACCTGAGATGGATATCCTTCGCAAAACAGTCGTAAATTTCTTCCGCACGTCCTTGATTTTCGTTATAAAATACAGTTTTACATGTTCGTTTACGTTAATATTTCCAACCTTTTTGCACTTTTATTGAGTTGCAAAATATTATAAAAGTAATCGTAAACAAAGATAGAAATCATAAATTAAACAGAAATTGTTATTACAAACATCATTCGTTTAAAATAAAAAACAAAGATACAAATCAACAAAAAACTAAGACTCTTAGGCGTCGTTTTCGTCGTCTCTCGGTTGTTACGGACGATGTTCTGGCGGAAGGGTCACATTCATCCTGGCCACCTCATCTCGTAGGAAATCGGACATTTGCGCATGTATATCTGAATGAAGTCATGACTGCATTCACTTATACACCTGCGATTCCATCCGCTCTTCTATTTTCCGCATCTGCGCTTGCAGTTCTTGCATCTGGCGTTGAACATCATCTTAACTCATCCGAGAGGACGAACCGTGGTTATATGGCCTGGCTCGACGCCCCTGGCCGCTTGATGTGCCGATGTATGCACCGGCCGCTGAACTAAGTACGTACACCCGGTTCTTCTTGTTTACGCCCTCCATCTCCAGATAGATCTGTGTCGGGTCCACGTCAGCCATACTCGCATCTTGACCCTCATCGGGCGGTGGCTGGGACGAGGGACTAATCTTCTGGGAGAGCGCTTCCTACAATAACCGATGAAAACATAGTATAGTTAGGTACTAATGAATGTGTCATAATGTAATTACAATTTACGAAATATGTACCATCATCTTCTTCGTCCTCGAGTCTACTGGGACAGGCCTATCCTTGTCCTTCCTCGACGTGTGTGTGGGTATAAAGCTCGGGAGCCGTCGGAGCGCGACCGAGCTCCTTGGACTAACCAAAAACAATACGAATTATTAGTATGTCAGAAAATTAATAAATTTCATTATACGAATCGAAAAAATAAAGTTAAGAATCAAACCAAGCTGTCGTAATGACCCATGAAGGATCGGGAGCCCCCCGTGTGGCCAACCAATCCGGTGCCCTCACCCTCAGGCTCGCTCATGCGATTGGCATGAGCAGTGCGGGACCTCCTCTTCTCTTCCTCTGAGTCACAATGGGCTTTTCAGTTGGCCCAAACATCAGCACTCACTGAGTGATTCGGTACCCCAGACGTCCTCATCTTGTGAATGACGTCCTTGTACATATGAAACAAAATTAATTCAAAAATTACAAATTAAGTTAATGAATTATTTCAAACTATAGTGATTTATAACTTACCGGTTCCCCGCATGCCTCGTGAAGACCCAATACATGTAGTCATCATCGTACTTCTCTTCCCAGGTATACTCCATCTGAAACGCATAAAAGACATGCATGTTACACCTTTCATTTGTACATTAACGTATTTGTGAAGCTAAGATTAATAATTACCTTGAATTCCTTAGTAGTAGTCTACCTCTTTGGGCGATAAAAACCGCCACATTCTACCGGAATGGAGGAAAGATTTCCGGAAGATCTCCCACATAGAACGAGTGACTGGTCCGGACGGAAGGAACAACGACCCGGTATGGTCGGGCTGGACAACTACTTTGTCACCAACATCCAACGGTGCTGGTGGAGTAGAAGAAGAGGGACCGGCCTGGGGAATTACTCCCAAGGACGTTGTCGTAGACCGTCCACGCACACGGCCTCCACCACGACCGCACCCACGACCGGCACCTGTCTGATCACCGCTAGATCCTTGTCCTCTCATTTCTTCAACAATATATATTAAAATGGAAAGATGCAACCGTAATTAATAACTTAATATATTATTATGTCAAAACTGAATTAACTACATCTAATAATTAAGTACAAAACACTAATGAACAATCTATATATAACAAAAAACCTATCTACTTTAGTCAAGTTTGTCGTCCTCTTCCTGTTCCTCTTCCCATCCCCTTCCTCTTCCTCGTTGTCAGTTGATGAAAAGATAACATCTGGATCTTCACGGGAGGAACGTGCAACGCATCTTTGCCCGCTTCTTCATTCTGATCAAACAAGTTTGTCGGATCTTCATCTGTTTCAACAGTTAGGGGATTTTCTTCGATGTTGTATTGGAAGGCTGGGACCACTGTCACTGTGACAGGCGTAAAACGGTTACTGTTCCTATCAAAGATAATCCAACTAAACAATCCACTAGTAAAGTGGTAAGTCGGAGTCGAATCCCAAGAGAGCCACAACGATAGCTTATTTCTATTGTGTTACCTAGTAGTAACTAGGGGGGTTTTGTATGTTGTAATCTAAACTAGCAATAATAAAACGGTAATTGTTGGATTTGTAAACTATAACGATGGAAAGCTCACTCTTTTAGTATCATCGCGTTATTCTTATGGAAAGTTGATCATTGAATTCTATTAATCCTATATTCTTAATTATCTAATCCAGTTGTCCTAATCTCTGTTCGTAAATAGCAACTAGTCCAAATAGTCCTAGAAACCCTTGTTGTAAGAAATAACCAAAGAAATCCTAAGGTTCAAAAGCGCAACAGCATAAATATCAAAGATAAGTAGGCCTATGCAATACCATTGACAAATCACCGATACTCAACATAGGTTTATAATCTCTACAAAAGAAGCATTCGCAAATAGGCTATGCTAATTTTGATTGCTACCTAAAAGACAAGACTTTTCAAATCGAATTACCAAGCCTAGCAATATGAATGAATAATAATCAACCTAGTTTGCAACCTAGATAAAATCAAGATCAATCAATAGACAATAAAGCACAAGAGATCATAAAACAATGCTGAAATTATTATTAGAACATAAACATAAGAATTCTCACAAACATATCCTAGAATAATGGCCTGAACCTAAGAGTGAACTAGTAGGATCTTAGCCAGACATACCCAATTGAAAGCAATACATAATTATGGATGAAACTAACCAGGGGTGAAGGTAAAAGTGGCAAAAAGGTGGGAGCTTTCTTCTTGGCTGCTGAATTTCTAAGGATGAATTATAAAAGTGAACAAAGGTCCATTTTAACCTAATAACTAAGGGTTTATATAGTATCTCGTGAAAGGGAAATAAAATAACAAAAAAGAAAAGATAAAATAGGGAAAAACTGATCCAATCTTGGACTTAAATCTGCAATTGGGCCGGTCTGTATCCGCGGTCTCGATCGAGAATTTTGGGTCTCGATCGCGACTTTGCCCCAGTTCTTCAGAGTCGGCCTGGGTCTCGATTGCGACATTAGGGTCTCGGTCGAGACATGTCTACTGAGGCTGAGTCTCGATCGCGACTTCTGGGTCTCGGTTGATACATCTTCGCTGCAGCTTGTTCTCGGTCGTGACACCTCCTCTCGGTCGTGAGGCCTTCTCTCGAACTGGTCTTCGGTCTTCTATAAGCTTCGAGGCAGGTCGGCTTCGCCTCTAGGATTCTCCATGGGTGTAGGTGTGGTATCATTCTCTCTAGCTCCGTCCCAAATGCACTAAAGGTGAGTACAAACGCGACCTCCGTAATAAAACCACAAAATATTGCTTATGAGCATCTCGTAAATCCATAAATGAACACCATACCGGATTTCATGATACCACTCAATAACCACCTAAACATCACTAATCCTAAGCTAATAGTCTCTAGTTAACACCATACAATAAGCTCCTATCAAACCTCCCCACACTTAAACCTTGCTCGTTCTCGAGTAAGCAAAATAAATCTCACTCCTCCTAAAAAGCACAAAGGTCTACAGTAAGTGTAGAGAAAGCCTGCTAGCGACTATACTTCAAACTTCAAGTGTATCTAGCACTAACCTAACTCCGATCTATCTCCTTATGTCTCCGAGATGTCCTACCCAAAACCCTCCTTATTTCTCCACTTCATATGTCACCACTCCAATACAATAGTAAAATCGAACCAAGTGGTGTGCGTTTAAGCACATGTGGAATTCCTAATCTCCTTCAGGGGTAAGTGTACATAAATATAACATAATAATGATAGGATCGAGTCTGCCACTCTCTTATACACTTCTTATTCCTCCTCTTCGAGTAATGTCCTAAACCACTAGATAATGTAATAAATCCACAAATCACAACCACCAATCCTAATTCAAAAATCTGCATAGTACAACCAAAAAAATAGGCATCAAATTCCAAGAAATAGAAATCTAATCCTAGAATCTAACACAACCGCCAATAATATGCAGCAAAACTAATGAACTAGTGGAATGGTAAGCATGCAAGGTGTGGATAACAATAAGCTCATTAATAGAGAGATAAAAGGACAAAACTAACTCCTTATCCCTCCTTGGTCAATCCTAGAAACCCGAGACATCCTTCAACTCCCTTCTTATGTCTCCGACGCCAATAGATATGCAATCAATATGATCAATCACAAAACAAAGTAAATCCGGCGCCCTTTTGGGTTTTTACCAAAATCTAAGTGGTAGAACTTTTTATTTTCTTTTCTTTTTATTTTTCAGGCACCAACCATTTCCTTTTTATTCAATTTTTACTTGCCTGGTTTTTATTCTATTTATTTTTAATTTTTTTCTGATTTTTATTTTTATTTTTGTTGGAGCCCCCCTTTTCGATCCATTCCTTTTTTACTCTCCATGGGTTTTTATGCTTTTTTCTTTAAAATAAAAAACGATGCAGATGTTCAAGCAACATAAGTCCTGGTACAGATTCGATTGAAATCTAACTAAAACAGTTCATCATAGACTCTAAAAACATAAAATAGTAAACGGAATAGCAAGAGAAAACGAAAAACAACATCATAAACCTCCTCGGTACGTCAACTCCTCTCCCCACACTTGAACAACGCATTGTCCTCAATGCAGCAAAAGAGGACATCATAAAAAGGGAAGAGGGAGAAGGTACCCCGATCTACCATCGTCGTCCGATCTGAGCAAAGGCGGGTGCCGTGTCGCGGTCGGATGCAGGGGTCGCGATCGCGAAATCTCTACTGAGGCAGTATCTCGATCGTGATGCATTAGTCGCGATCGCGACATGGGTTGTTTCAGGTGGATGTGTTGGTTTTTACTCCTCCAATGGCTTCCTACCTGCTGGCTCCGCGGGTGTTCCTAAAAACAATAAAAACAAAACAAACTAATGGGATTAACGTTAGTAAAAATCCCTCGGGTTGCCTCCCAATCAGCGCCTTAGTTAACGTCGCGGCACGACGTAATCTAGCTCCTCAATTGTCCGTACCGGGCTCCTCAAGAGCCACCTCTTCAATTACCTCGTTGGAGAAACTCGCATGATAAGGTTTTAGGTGCTGACTGTTGACTTTGAAAGTGTTATGGTTGTCCTTGTCGAAAAGGTCCACCGCCCCGTGAGGAAAGACATGGGCTATCAAAAAGGGCCCGCTCCATCTAGACCGCAACTTACCTGGGAAGAGTTGAAGACGCGAGTTGTAGAATAGTACCTTATCTCCCACATTGAAGGTCTTGCGCAGTATGTGATTGTCATGCCACGCCTTATTTTTCTCCTTATATATCATCGCGTTTTCGTATGCTTCTTGGCGTATCTCCTCCAACTCATGCAGCTGCAACTTCCGGTGCTCGCCAGCCTCGTTTAACTCCATATTACATTTCTGGACCGCCCACCATGCTTTGTGCTTGAGCTCCACTGGCAAATGACATCCCTTTCCGAACACAAGGAGGTATGGGGACATCCCAATGGGAGTTTTGTATGCGGTGCGATAGGCCCATAGTGCGTCATCGAGGCGGAGGATCCAATCCTTTCTATTTGGAGCAACAATTTTTTCTAGCACCCCCTTGATTTGCCGATTTGAGACCTCGGCTTGGCCATTGCTCTGTGGGTGGTATGCTGTAGAGATTTGCTGGGTTACTCCATATTTCTTGAGTAGGGCGCTGGCTGTCTTATTTTTGAAGTGAGTGCCCTGATCGCTGATAAGGGCCTTTGGAATTCCGAATCTAGCAAAAATGTTCTCTTTAAGGAAACCTGCAACTACTTTCGAATCATCAGTCTTGGTGGCTTTTGCCTCCACCCATTTGAAGACATAGTCCACCGCTAAAAATATATATAGATTCCCAAAAGAGATAGGAAACTATCCCATAAAGTCTATCCCCCAAACATCGAAGATCTCACAAAAGACCAACGGTGTTTGCGTCATTTCATTCCTTCGGGATATTTTCCCAAACCTCTGGCACCTATCACAAGATTGACAAAAAGCATAAGCATCTCGAGAGATGTGTGGCCAAAAGAAACATGTGCCAAGCACCTTCCTAGCAGTCTTATTGGGTCCGAAATGCCCCCCACATGCGTAAGAATGACAAAAAGAGAGGACAGATTGTACCTCGTTATTCGGGAGGCACCGTCGGATTACCTTATCCACGCAATGCTTCCATAAGTAAGGATCATCCCACACATAGTACTTGGCCTCTCTTTTGATTTTTTCGCGTTGAGCTTTGGTGACGGTAGGAGGGAATTCTTCTCAAATTAGGTAGTTCACTATGTGTGCGTACCACGGCTTGAGTGAGCGAAGAGTAAGCAATTGAGCTTCGGAGGTGGAACTAAACAATTCTGAGGGCAAGTCGCGGTCGAGAGCTACAAGTCGCGGTCGAGAGCTACAAGTCGCGGTCGAGACTTATCTACTGGGACCAAGTCGCGGTTGGGAACGTTGGGTCGCGATCGAGACTCGTCAACTTGGCCTAAATCGCGGTCGAGATTCTCGGGTCGCGGTCGAGATTTCGTTCCAGTAATATCCGATTTCGGACGAAGGGCCGTCATCTTGGTCGAGACATCTAGTCGCGGTCTAGACATGTGTAATTCCTGTGTGTAAAGGATATCAATTCGGCACAGGGATCGTCCGGAAATTCGCCTAGCCGCGGTCTTGCCTCTTCACCGCCATCATGAACTATCAGACTTAGATGGTCCGCCACGGAGTTCTCGGAACCCTTCTTATCCCAAATCTCCACATCGAATTTGCTTAACAATAAAACCCACCGGATGAGTCTAGGTTTCAATTCCTTCTTAGTCATGAGGTAACGGATAGCTGCGTGATCGGTGGGGATGATTACTTTGACGCCGAGTAAATATTGTCTGAATTTGTCTAAGGCGTAGACTACGACTAGCAACTCCTTTTCGGTGGTGGAGTAGTTCTTTTGGGCGCCGCTCAGCGTCATTGACGCGTAATAAATAACGTGCATTGCTCGCCCCACTTTCTGGCCTAAAACAGCTCCTACAGCATAATCACTAGCATCGCACATAATCTCGAAGGGTAGGGACCAATCCGGCACGTTGATGATAGGTGCGACAGTGAGGTGCGACTTTAAGGTTCTGAACGCAAGCTTACATTCGTGGGTGAAGACAAAATCCACCTCTTTCTTCAGCATCCCACATAATGGTGTCGAGATCTTGGAGAAGTCTTTTATAAACATGCGATAAAAGCCTGCATGTCCAAGAAAAGAACGAACTTTGTGCACATTAGTAGGGTAAGGTAAGGACTGAATTACGTCAATCTTTGCCTTATTGACCTCAATTCCTTTAGCTGATACAATATGGCCCAACACAATCCCGTGATTAACCGTAAAATGACACTTTTCAGAATTTAACACCAAATTAGTTTCTACAAATCTTTGTAGCACAAGTGTCAAGTTATTCAAACATGCCTCAAACGAATCACCATGGAATGTAAAGTCATCCATAAATACCTCAATGAAGTTCTCAATATACTCGGAGAAGGTGCTTACCATACATCTTTGGAATGTACCAGGTGCGTTACAATGTTCGAACGACACTCTGCGGTATGCAAACGTGCCGAAAGGACATGTGAAAGTAGTCTTCTCTTGGTCTTCCAGCGCTATTGCCACCTGGAAGTACCCTTAGTATCCATCGATAAAACAGTAGTAGACGCGACCTGCAAGACGTTCTAGCATTTGATCAATGAAAGGGAGAGGGAAGTGGTCCTTACAGGTTACTGCGTTCAGCTTGCGGTAGTCGATGAAAACACGCCATCCATTCTGCGTTCTTTGTGGCACCTTCTCACCATCCTCGTTCTCCACTACAATGATCTCTCCTTTCTTTTTAACGACCTGCATTGAGCTGACCCACCGGCTGTCTGAAATCGGGTAGATCATGTCGGCCGATAAGAATTTCAGCACCTCTTTCTTTACCACCTCCATCATGGGAGGATTTAATCGCCGCTGAGGTTGTCGGCTTGGCCTAGATCCTTCGTCTAATAAGATCATGTGCATGCATGTGAACGGGCTTATTCCCTTTATGTCGGCAATGGACCATCCTAACGTTGTGATGTTGCTTTTCAAGACCTCCACCAGCTTCTCTTCCCGTTCTTTCCTGAGAGCACTTGAGATGATGACTGGCAACGTATCTCCTTGGCCGAGAAATGCATACTTCAGATCTGGAGGTAGCTCTTGTAGCTCAATGGTGGGTGCCTGCACAATAGAAGGGAGCGGTTTCTTGCTCGAAAATGTTAGTAACGCGGGCCCACCGGCCAAAAGGGTCCCTGGAGCATCAAGCTCAGCTAGAACCTCATGCACATCAGCGGGTAGTGTCATATCATGCTCAGTTGAGCTTACAATGCTATTTTCTACGACTGATTTAAGAGAATCAATCCCACACATATCAAAAACTTCCTGAACAATAGGGTCAATTACATCTGTGGCAAAAACAGAATTATTCGTAGGGTGTTTCATAGCCTCACGTATGTTAAAACGAACTACATCTCCATCAAACTCAAGTGTCAGCACCCCACTTGCGTAATCTATCTTAGTATTGGCTGTTTTCATGAATGGTCTACTCAGGAGGATAGGCGCAACTTGCTTATCATGCTCCATCTCTAATACATTGAAATCAGCTGGAAATATTAAATTATCAACCATTACCAACACATCCTCGACTATCCCTTTCGGGTGAACCGTTGATCTGTCGGATAGCTGAATCACAATCCCTATATCAGACAAAGGTCCTAGTCCTAGCAATTTATATAAAGAGAATGGCATGACATTAATAGAAGCCCCTAGATCTAGCACGACCTTATTGATCCTCTTCTCACCGATAATACAGGGGATACTAACCATCCCCGGGTTTGAGCACTTCTTTGCGATCTTTTGCGTAATGGCTGTGGACACTCTTTCACTCACCTGTACCATTTGCTTACCTTTCAACTTTTGGTTCCTCTTGATGGTGCAGAGATCCTTCAAGAACTTAGCATAAAGAGGAATACTTTTAACGAGGTTTAGCAAAGGAATATTTACCTCACACTTACTGAATGTTTCGAAGAGTTCTTTGTCATTCGCAGGTTTGCGTGTGTCCCTCAAGGCTTCTGGGAAGGGTGTAGGTGGTTTCTCGGAGTATAATGGAGGAAAGTTAGGCCTTACATAGTTTTCTTGTCGTAGCTTAAAGTCACCTCTGTCTTCATTTTTGTCTTCAACTTGCACTGCAGTAGAGTCGCGGTCGAGATCCAGTAGTCGTGGTCAGGAAGTTGAGGCTTCAGGTAAACTGTGACCAGGTCGCGATCGACATGTTGGGTCACAGTCGAGAGTTTTTTTGTTCAATTTTTCTGAAACTCGGGTACCGTCATCTCGGTCGAGACATTCATGTCGCGATCGAGACTCGTCAACTGGGGCCAAGTTGTGGTCGAGACCCTCTTGTCTCGGTCGAGTCATTTGTTCGGCCTCTTTCTGTAGCACCTCTTCTTCTCCCTTATCTTTGAGTTTCCGTCCGCTTCTTAACTGCACAACGCTGATGTTCTCTCTCGGATTTCTCTCTGTTTGAGCGGGAAGGTTCCTCGAGTTTTGTTTCGTAAGGTTGGAGACAGCCTCGGCCAATTGCCCAAATTGCTTTTCGATATTTTTAATGTTGGATTCGGTAGTTTGAGCATGGTCAGCGAAGTGCTTGCTCAGCGATCTACGCATTTCCTCCATAGATGGATCCTGGGGTTAGGTTGGTATGGGAAGCGGTTGAAGTTGTTTGAATATTGATATTGTTGTTGGTTTCGTCCACCAGCTTGGTCGTTCCATCGGGGACTAGGAGGTCCAAAACCTCCCATAGCATGTACTTCAGTGATGGTTGGGTCCTGTAGTTGCGGGCATGCGTCGGTGTGATGGTTGTCATCTTCGCAGATCCGACATAGTCTCGCTGGTTGTTGACTTCCAATTGCGATATTCTTGAGCATACTTTTCAACTCAGCTATCTCACTCTTCCATCCGGGCTCTCTGGAATCCACAGCGTTTACTAATTTCCTCGTGTAAGTCCTTCCAAAACTTCTCGTTCCCTCAGCAACCTCATTTAGTCGCGCTCTAGCTTTGGCGGGAGTCAAATTCAGCACACTCCCGTTACACGCAACGTCAACTAACCTCCTTTCATTATCAAGTAACCCATTGTAAAGGTGGGTCACCAAATCATTCTCCTCAAACCCATGAAATGCGCAGCTTGCACACAGTCTCGCGAACCTTTCTACGTAGTCATACAGCGTCTCAGCGTCCTGCTATTCCACCATTGCAATAGCTCTTTTCAACGCAACCTCCTTCTTGGACGGGAAATACTTACTCAGGAAGGCTTTGTGAAGTTTCTCCGAAGTATCAATATTTCCGGTGGGTAGCAAATAGTACCATTGACGCGTGCTGTCTTTCAGCATAAGACCGAAAGCTCTCATCTAAATTGGCTCATCGGTGATGTTACTCAGCTTACTGCAGCTGTAGATGTCGTGGAACTCACTAAGGGGCGTAATCGAGTCTTCCCCAACCAAGCCATGAAATTTCGGTAGTAAATTGATGAATCTGGTCTTTAGTTCGAAGGTGACGCCGGCATTTAGGGCAGGAAGCGTCACTCCTAGATGTTGTTGCATCAGATCTGGGTCTGTAAGCTCTCACAACATTCTGGCCGCCATTGATTCGATCACTAGATTTTGTAGAGATTCTCGCAGACTGCGTAGATGCCTCCCGTCTATCTCTGGAATGAAATCAAGCAAATCTGTATTAGTGGCGCGAGTGTGGACCATAAGATAGGTCCACACCAAGATAACACAAAAAGAAACAAACTATAACAGTTGGCTTCCCGGTAATGGCGCCAAAAATTGACAGGTGTAAAACGGTCGCTTTTTCCTATCAAAGATAATCCAAACTAAACAATCCACTAGTAAAGTGGTAAGTCGGAGTCGAATCTCAAAAGAGACACAACGATAGCTTATTTCTATTGTGTTACCTAGTAGTAACTAGGGGGGTTTTGTATGTTGTAATCTAAACTAACAATAATAAAATGGTAATTGTTGGATTTGTAAACTATAATGATGGAAAGCTCACTCTCTTAGTATCAACGCATCATTCTTATGGAAAGTTGATCATTGAATTCTATTAATCCTATATTCTTAATTATCTAATCCAGTTGTCCTACTCTTTGTTCGTAAATAGCAACTAGTCCAAATAGTCCTAGAAACCCTTGTTGTAAGCAATAAACCAAAGAAATCCTACGGTTCAACAGCGCAACATAAAGATCAAAGATAAGTAGGCCTATGCAGTACCATTGGCAAATCACCGATACTCGACATAGGTTTATAATCTCTACAAAAGAAGCACTCGCAAATAGTCTATGCTAATTGTGATTGCTACATAAAAGACAAGACTTTTCAAATCGAATTACCAAGCCTAGCAATATTAATGAATAATAATCAACCTAGTTTGCAACCTAGATAAAATCAAGATCAATCAATAGACAATAAAGCACAAGAGATCATAAAACAATGCTGAAATTATTATTAGAACATAAACATAAGAATTCTCACAAACATATCCTAGAATAATGGCCTCAACCTAAGAGTGAACTAGTAAGATCTTAGCCAGACATACCCAATTGAAAGCAATACATAATTATGGATGAAACTAATCAGGGGTGAAGGTGAAAGTGGCACAAAGGTGGGAGCTTTCTTCTTGGCTGCTGAATTTCTAAGGATGAATTGTAAAAGTGAACAAAGGTCCATTCTAACCTAATAACTAAGGGTTTATATAGTATCAGGTGAAAGGGAAATAAAATAACTAAAAAGAAATAATAAAATAGGGAAAAACTGATCAAATCTCGGACTTAAATCTGCAATTGGGCCGGTCCGTATCTGCGGTCTCGATCTAGTCTTTTGGGTCTCGATCGCGACTTTGCCCCAGTTTTTCAGAGTCGGCGTTGGTCTCGGTCAAGACATGTCTACTGAGGCTGAGTCTCGATCGCGACTTCTGGGTCTCGATCAAGACATCTTCTCTGCAGCTTGTTCTCGGTCGTGACACCTCCTCTCGGTCGTGAGGCCTTCTTTTGAACTGGTCTTTGGTCTTCTATAAGCTTCGAGGCAGCTCGGCTTCGCCTCTAGGCTTCTCCATGGGTGTAGGTGTGGTATCCTTCTCTCTAGCAACGTCCCAAATGCACTAAAGGTGAGTACAAACGCGACCTCCATAATAAAACCACAAAATACCGCTTATGAGCATCCTGCAAATCCATAAATGAACACCATACCGGATTCCGAGAATACCACTCAATAAGAACCTAAACACCACTAATTCTAAGCTAATAGTCGCTAGTTAACACCATACAATAAGATCCTATCACTCTGGCATGTCAAACTCTGACCTTGCCTTAACCTTGCATACTGCCCACCAATTTACTTTATCTCGTCTTTTGCTTGGATATGGCAAGTACTAAACTTGGTCAGCTTGTTATGCCAAGATGAACGGTTCATACTTATTGTATATCCGTCTATGATTGACTTCCACAAAGTTGTATCGAGTGTTAGTGTGTGTGCCACTATCCGTGGGGTCAAACCACTCACATTTGAATATGACGGTCTTCTTCATTGGTAGAGCTGGATACTCTAACTCGATTATGTCAGTCAACACACCATAAAAGTCATTTTCTCCCTCGACATATTCTGTTCCGCTAACACAAACACCGCTATTCATCGTAAGCTTTTCTTGCTCGTATTCTCGAGTTAGGAACTTGTAACCGTTCACGTAGTACCCTTTACATGTGTCCAATGTTCTACACGGTCCCTTTGCAAGGCCCATGATGAAGGGATTGGTATAGACAGTTGGATCTTTGACCTGTAGTTCAAGTACACAGTTGTAAGAGTTCTCACACTTTGCAAGAATCTTTTTTAACGAGTCTCACAAGTACTTACATGAGATTCGAACCAAGATGCGAAGTCATTCTCAAACCTCCTTTAAATTTATGTCTCGCTTATACCATTGTTCCTTTTGCGCAACTCGGCCACGAAAACACTTTCAAATGAAAACACCTGAATTAGATTATAGTTGTAGAGTAGATATGTGATAGAACTTTATAACAACGTAATCCTTACTTTATGTGGGCTTCAATTTCAGGACAGTACAGAGGAACATAGGTCCTAGCAGCAATAATCTCTTCATCGTCAAAATATCTAAGGGTGCTACCATGCTACGGGCTTCCCTCAGATTTGAAGATTGAAAGTCGGGCGAGGGCTGCGTGGGACGGAGTCGGCGGCGGCGCTGGAAGGTGATGGTGGCGGCGCTGGTCAGAGATGGTAACGAGCGCTGGACGGATCGGCTAAGGCAACGGCGGCGAGATCGGGAAACGGAAGGCGTCGTCGGAGCTAAACCGCCGAAATACTGGGAGAGAGTCAGCGGTAACTGCAGCAGGCGGCGAGGAGTGCGCGGTGGCGGCGGGAGAAAGAGGAGCCGAAGCTTCGGCGTCGGTGGCGGAGGGAGAAGGACGAACGGAGGGACGAGAGGGGAATATCGGCACCGAAATGAATGAAGAGGAGATAAAACAAAGGAGCGAGGGCCACTACTACAAATCCCCATATTTGTGACGGAATTAGCGACGAAATACATTTCCTTCGCTAATTTAGAATAATTTATAAATTATTCTAAACTAGCATAATTTAGAAATTAGCATAATTTAGAAATTATTCTAAAGGAGCGAGGGCCACTACTAAAAATCCCCATATACAATTTTTAGAATAATTTAGAAATTATATAGATTTTTTTATAAATTATGTAAAAGAATTTTAGAAATTATAAAGTGTTTTTTATGAATTTTAAGTAAGTATATAGAATTATTTATGAATTTTATAGAATGATATATAGTGTTATGGATCTAGGATTTTTGTGGATTTAGAATATTAAGGGATCGTTCGGGAATTATATACGATTTTGTAGGAATTATATAGAGTATTATGGATATAGAATTTTTATGGATTTAGAATATTATGGATTTAGAATTTTTGTGGATTTAGGAATATATATGATTGGTGGATGTAATATTTAATATTATTTAAATATTAAAATATTAATGTATAGAAAATGAGAATTAGGATTAATCCTAATTCTCAGTGTACATGTAATACAATAGAATAAATTAGAGATTGTGTTACTAAGATAATAAATGCGAGTAGATGGAATCGTTATCTAATAAAACGCGCTTCAGAGATGAACCAAGACCGTGGTTGGATGTACCGGAGGGTCACAGGGGGGGGGGTTGCTAACTCCCGGCTTTCCCGAGAAAGTGACAGAGTTTATCCAGTTCGCCATAGATCATCCACCATGTATGAGTGAAGGAAAAATTAAATGCCCCTGTACTAAGTATGCATGTAGAAATAAAATCTATCGCAATAACGAAGATGTAGAATATCATATTTCGAGGAATGGGTTTGTGAAAGATTATCAAATATGGGTGTTTCATGGCGAGGGGACCGTGTTGAATCCCGGAGGACAACAATATGCTGTACCGGAGAATGATGTCGAGGGGTTTGGGTTCTCATCCGTTCATAGAATGATACATGATGCTGCTGGTCCAGAAGTGGTCTTCCATGAAGCTGAGCCTCCTAACGCCGAATCACAGAAATTTTCGATATGATGCGAGCAGCGGAACAAGAAATATGGCCTGGTAACAACAAGCACTCCCTGTTTTCTACATCTGCTAAAATGATGGATATCAAGTGTCGTCATCAGAGTTCAATAAGGTTAATGGATGACATGTGCGAGTTTATACAAGAGCTGCATCCGGAGGATAACAAGATGCCAACCAATTTTGCTAACATAAAGAAGTTTGTTAAGGGTTTGGGATTGCCGGTTGAGGTCTTTGGCTTTTGTCGCCAAAACTGTATGCTTTATTAGGGGGGGGGAGAAGATGCAGATAGAACGAAATGCAAAGTGTGTGGTGAACAGTGGTGGAAACCAGTGACCCAAGGCAAATCAAAAAGAAGAAAGGCTAGAGTCCCATATCGGAAAATGTTTTATTTTCCAATAACTCCAATGCTAAAATGATTGTATGCTTCGAAAGCAACTACCCAACATATGACGTGGCACGCTGACCATCAGATGGTTGATGACAAGATGTGTCACCCGTCCGACTCTCCGGCGTGGAAACGTTTTAGTGAGCTGCATTCCGATTTCGCCGACAAAGTTAGAAATATCAGATTAGGCTTGTGTTCCGATGGGTTTCAGCCATTCAGCAACTTTGGGTAACAATATTCATCATGGACGGTCATCCTAACACCCTATAATCTCCCTCTTGGCATGTTTATGAAGGATGAGTTTATGTTTCTGACAGTTCTGGTCCCGGGTCCTAGATATCCAAAGTAGTAAATGGACATATTCTAACAACCATTAATTGCACAGTTAAACCAGTTATGGGAGTGTGGAGTCACAACATACGATGTTCATAAACGACAGAACTTCCAGCTGAAAGCGGCTCTTATGTGGACAATAATGACTTCCCCTCCTATTCTATGTTGTCTGGATGGAGCCATGCTGGTAGACAAGCTTGCCCTTATTGCATGGAGGAGACAGATGCATTCACACTGCCCAAGAGTGGTAAACAGTAGTGGTTTGATTGCTCTCGGAAGTTTTTGCCTCCGCGTCATCCATTTCCCAAAAATGTCACTGATTTTCGTAAGGGCATAGAAGAGCGCAAAAGGCTTAGGGGGTGAGAACTGGAGCTGAAATGTTAGCTGAGATGGATCGTTTAGGATTTAAGAAGTCATATGAACCTGGATCAGAACATCATAATGCTTTACTGTCCGAAAAACATGGATGGAATAAGAAGAGCATCTTTTGGGATTTGCCTTACTGGAGTAGGAATGTTATTCGGCATAATTTAGATGTCATGCATATTGAGAAAAATGTGTTCGATAATGTGTTCAATACCATGCTCAATCTCCCAGGGAAGACAAAAGACCATGAAAAATCCAGGAAAGAACTGAAGGAAATATGTGATCGACTAGAGCTAGCTAAAGATGTTGCGACTGGGAAGTTTCCGAAGGCCAAGTACACATTGGACAAGGATTCAAAAAGAGTCCTGCTTGAGTGGATACAGAAGATAAAGTTTCCAGATGGGTACGCGTCCAACTTGTCCAGATGTGTCAATCCGAAAAATCTGAAAATGCATGGGATGAAAATTCATGACTGCCATGTATTTATGCAACGACTTCTGCCAGTCGCTGTTCAGGAGCTTTTACCAAAAGATGTGTGGGAGCCATTAACGGAGCTGAGTATCTTCTTCAAGGAGTTAACTTCCACCTCATTGACAGAAGAAGACATGCATCGTCTGGTGGGTAAATCCCCAAAATACTTTGCAAGCTGGAACGTATTTTCCCGCCCAGTTTTGTCATGACTCTATGGAGCATATTCCCTTGCATCTTCCTTATGAGGCGATGATGGCAGGACTAGTTCAATATTGATGGATGTATCCATTTGAAATGTATTGGTTGTGCAATTTACGTTTTTCCCTTCATTCTTTTATCAATTAATAACTAATAGATTCAAAAAACAAATATTTGGGGAAGTTGAAGAAAAAGGTCAGCAATAAAGGCAGGGTGGAAGGAAGCATTAGCAGCGGATATTTGCAAGAAGAAATCACGAAATTTGCATCATTTTATTTCACTAAACGTGATCCGCGGATACCCGATCAGTTGAGAAGAAACGAAACTTGTGATATGGACGTCGATGACAATGTCGTGCCTCCCGAAGTGAATTCTTGTAGTTTGACCATTGTTTGTAACTCCTAGCTTTTAAGATGGTTGAATGGGGGTTTTGAAACTTCCATTTTGGAGCAGTTTATAAGGAAATATTAGATTATTTTGACCATTATCTCATAACCAAATATCTCATTCTCAAGAAAACTCTCTCTTGTAATTTGTTTTTCCCTCAATTTTTTGAAGAAATAAGACCCTATTATGTTCACCTTAAAGTTCTAGCCTTGGTTTTGGTCATTGTGGTAAGGTACTTACTTCTCTTGTTCTAATTTGTTTATGGAATTGTTCCTTGATCTCTTGTGATTTAATTTGTAATCGATTGATATTGATTTCATCTAGGTCATGAACTACGTTGATTGATATTATTCTTATTGCTAGATTTAGACAATTCTATTTGAAGAGTCTTCACTTTTTGTAGCAAACTCTATTTGCAAGAACAATTGGTGATTGTTTATAGGGAAGAGATTTTGGATTCATGTCAAATACCGACTATTTGTCAATGGTATTGCATGAACCTACATATCTTTGAGCTTTATTCAATTGTGTTATGAAATCTAGGTATTTCCTTGGTTGTAGCATGATTAGAGTTTCTAGGACTATTTGGACTAGTTACTATCTTTGAACAAAGAGTAGGACAATCCATTCAAACTTTATTAGAACATTTTCTATATATAATCTAGAACATGAGCGAGTTCCTAGAGTTGTGAAGATGAAAGTTCTACCTTCCAGTTCTGTTATCGCGAGTGCTAACATTCCTTCGAAGCCAATGCTTCATTAGAAACCAAAAACTTGATTTTATTTTGCAGGATTGAATTGCAGAGTAGAAGCTACAAAGTCATATCCTAAAGCTAAACTCATTTAGAGAAATAAAGAGGAGCTTTTATCTCCTTTAGGGTTGAAAACAAAGAAATCAAGCGTGCTTCATTGACTAACACACATCACTTTCACTCTTATCTTATAGGATTTGTACATCTAAGTGATAATTTATCCAAAAATGCTTTATTCAAAGCGATATATTATTTCAAGAAGGGCTCATATATTTCAATCGAGTCTTTAGAGACTTCAAGCGTATCTTTGGAGACTTCAAGCGAATCATTATTCAACTCGCTGAAGTATATCTTATACTTCTAGAAGAGCAAAACAACAACAACATATCTTTTATAAGGTTCTTTGCACGGATATCTTTCTACGCATTGGACTTCTACTGGATTTTTCTATCTTTTCTTATTAGTCAAAGCAAGATCTGCGCTATAAGTTTTTCCCACACATTGACTAAGTATTAGCAATTTATTTATATGTTGGGAACTTTAGTTTGATTGTGCTTCTTGATTGCTTGCTATTCATGCTTATCTATTTCATGAGTCAGTCTAGCTAAGTTTGTATATTGCATCAAAGCTATTGATTATAGTCTTAGCCAATTGCATGCTCTTCTTGTTCCATAAATAGAGAACGGTGATTGACTTCTTTCTATATTATAAGCCTATAGAATTGATCCGTTCCTACAATGTTCCTTGCCTAACATGAATTTAGTGCTTCTTTATTCCCTTCTTAAACTCCACAATAGGAAGTATTCATTTTTCTGTAAAAGCCAAACATCGTCTTATGCACATACGATATACATATATGATGAGTGTGAGTGTGTTGTGTCCCTACATGTGAAATGTGCATTTCCCATTATTCTTTTACAATCTTAAATGGTTACAATTGGTGAACATATCACAACCTTTACACTCCTAGCATGATCAAGCGCTTGTGTGAGAGTAGCTGAAAAGGTAGTCTGTGTTGCTTTTGGGGTTTGCTTAACTGTGAAGTTTGTTTAATGAGGAAGGTTCTCTTTGTCGATCAGAAAAGTGAAGTCTAAGCAAGTATCTTAGTGATCCAGTATAAATGGATTTAGAAAAGTTACGTGGCTCAGTGATCTAGCATAAATACATTTTGAAAAGCCACACCTAGCTTGACAGCGCGTCTCTTCTATCCATTACAACGTGTTTATTTGCAGTGCCATATGTCTTTCAGAAAACCAATTATCAGAAAATATATCTCCATTGAGTCGTTGTATGACTTAAGATAATCTAGCCGTTGAATTATAGCCATTGCAGAGATAGATCTGTTGTAGAGCTAGCCATTACGATTTTTAAGCTGTTGGTTGAGTGGTGAATCTTACACATGAAGATAGAGCTAAACTATAAAGACATGGGTATGCATTCACTATTGACCTTTACCGTGTCCTATCATTATCTCCTTCTCTGAAATCACTATATTCCCACTCGCTCCCACTCGCCTCTACTCACTCTAACCTATTACGTCCTGAGAAAGCCCCAAACTCTCAAATTCCCTAAAACACAAAGCACCACATTCCAAATGGATGATAAATCCCATCTTTCTAAGCTAACTAAGGAAGATCTTCTTGAAGAGCTATATGCTTCTAGAACATTGGATCTTGAGCAGATAGCACAACGAAGGCTTGAAAGAATGGATTTGGTTGCTCAGACTTCTACAACTCCTGCACCAGCGACACCCAAAGCTCCGGTATTGGGATCAATGTCTTCACAGACTCTTGCCAATACACGTAATCCAAAGCTAGGTGTTACCGACATCGCCAAGGGTACAACCGCTCAGACAAGTAAGAGCTTGTACCAACTATTGATCTGGTAACAACCTCAATGGCCAACATGCTCACAGATCTGGTAAATGTTGAGTTAGAGGTATTTACACTGCTAGAAAAGACTGTAGAAGGTGAAAAAATCTTGCTTACATCTTCCTCACACCCCCAGACATTAGCTGCTTCATTTAAAGATGAAGAGGATGAGGAATTTTCCCCGTCCTAGCACACACTCATTAAGGATACTAAGATTGCATCAAAGGGTACAGGTTAACGAAATATGGTAGAGATTTAGGAGGAAAATCTGCTTATAGAGGAAGAAGAAAGTGGAGAAACAGTTCCTCCAAAGGTGGTTAAGAAAGAGAACCAGTCTAGAGCAAAAAAGTAGAAGAAAGAAGAGAAGGTAGTCAAGTCAGATGATATAGGATTATCTCCCACAAGCTCGGATCTAGAGTATTCAACCAACACACAGTAAGAATAAGTGTTCTAAGTGTTGTTCAAACTTGAAAACAAGCAAGAATAAGAAGAAAGAAAGAGTTTTAAGGGAAGAAATGGATATGTTCTTGAAGAGAACTTCTCTATCTATGTAAGGCCCCTTGGACTTAACCTCAACACAATACAAGAAGAGAAAGATCAAAACAAGCTATAACTTAACACAACATGGAGATATACTACCATGAGCACCAAGAGTTTCCCATTCAACAAGTTTACACAATCAATTACATAAAAAAGATGAAATAGGAAAGGTAAGCAGTTTGATAGATCTGCTCAAACTAACAAGGATGACCCATGAGAAACTTGGAGGAGTTTTTACTCTACTACAACATCAATTCAATCAAAGGCCCTTAGTGAAGGTTAACTTTAGGCTTTTAAACCTAGGTTGAATTCGGCCCTTTTACACCTAAAAATAATTGAAATAAGGACCAAATTACTCTAAGATAAGTTCCACAAAATAGTTAGGGAAGAGGGTGAAAACGTTACACCTAGACAACTTAGCCGGCTAAGTGTCTAGTTGTGATAGTTTCACAAAAACGCCAAATGAAGCCATGTTGGAGTCCGACAATGGCTTGGCTGTGTTCATCGGATTTGTTGGGGATGAGCACTTCTTTCACATTCTAGAAGTGTAGAAGCAACGGGTTCCAAATCATGCCCTAAGTCTTGAGTCAAAGTTGCTTGTAGAATGAGGTCTTGGATCTTCTTTGACATGGCTCTTGTGATGGATCCTTGGGTAGTTGTCTTAAGGGATGCTCCTGCATCATTCCCTCCCTCTTGGGAGAGGCCTGACCTCAGGCCATCCCCTCCCATAATGGGAAATGGCTCTTCTTGGCTAGTTTCCTCCCATGCTTCATCTTGTTGTTCTTCAAAGAGAGTGAGATCTCCTATGTTGAAAGTTGGGTTCACTCCATACTCCTCAGGTAGTTCAAGGACATAGGCATTGTCACCAACCACTCTTAACACCTTGAATGGTCCATCTCCTCTTGGAGAGAGCTTGGAAGTCCTTAGGTTTGGAAATCTCTCCTTCCTTAGATGCACCCATACTAGATCACCTTCTTTGAGCAACACCTTCCTTCTAAACTTGTTCTTTGTCCCTGCCACACTCTTGGACAAGCTTTCTAGCCTCTCTCTGGTCCTCTCATGGAGAACTTTAATGAACTTCACTTGGTTCTCTGCACTATAGTCACACATCTCTTTGCAAGGCAAAGGAATAAGATCAAATGGGGTTAGGGGGTTAGTTCCATAAACACACATGAATGGGCTCAGTTTTGTGCTAGAGTGGGTAGCTCTATTGTAGGCAAACTCTACATGTGGTAACAAGTCTTCCCATTCCTTTAGGTTACTCTTAATCAAGGCTCTAAGCATTGTACCTAAGGTTCTATTGGTCACTTCCGTTTGTCCATCCGTTTGTGGGTGACTAGATGTGGAAAATAAGAGTGTAGTGCCTATCTTTCCCCACAAGGTTTTACAAAAATGGATAAGAAATTTAGGATCTCTATCACTCACAATGGTCCTAGGTAATCCATGTAGTCTTACAACCTCAGAAAAGAACAAGTTAGCTACATTAGTGGCATCCTCAGTTTTGTGACAAGAAATGAAATGTGTCATATTACTAAACCTATCTACCACCACAAAGATGGAATCTCTACCCCTTCTAGTCCTAGGCAAACCAACTATAAAGTCCATACTAATATCTAGCCATGGTGCACTAGGTATAGGCAATGGTGTGTACAATCCTTGGGGTTTAACTCTGGATTTGGCCTTAAGGCACTCTATGCATCTCTTAAGCATATTTTCTATGTATTTGAGCATATGAGGCCAAAAGAAATGGGAACTCAGAATGGATAGAGTCTTGTCTCTCACAAAGTGCCCCATTATTCCTCCCTTGTGAGATTCCTCCACAAAATGAAGCCTAAGAGAACACTTAGGTATACAAACTCTATCAACCTTAAACAAGAATCCATCAAACAAGTAATACTTGCCCATTTGACCCTTGTCAAGGCAATGAGCATAGATAGCTCCAAAATCAGAATCATGTCCATAAAGTTCCGTGATGTAGGTGAAACCTAACACCTTGGAATCAAGGGTGGTGAGCAAGGCATGCCTCCTAGAGAGAGCATCAGCCACTACATTGTCTTTCCCTTTCTTATACTTGATAATATAAGGGAAAGTCTCAATGAACTCCATCCATCTACCATGTCTCCTGTCAAGTTTGTCTTGACTTCTAAAGTGTTTAAGTGACTCATGGTCAGTATGCCAGAAAAACTCACTAGGCCAAAGATAATGTTGCCAAGTTTTCAACACCCTAAACAAGGCATACAATTCTTTGTCATAAGTAGAATAGTTTAGAGTTTCACCCTTGAGTTTCTCACTAAATAAAGCAATAGGCATACCCTCTTGCATAAGCACTCCTCCAATTCCCACACCACTTGCATCACACTCAACCTCAAAGGGCCTTGTGAAATCTGGTAGAACTAGGAGTGGTGCCTCAGTTAGCTTAGCCTTGAGCTCATTGAATGCTTCTTCTTGCCTTGGTCCCCATTGGAATATTATATTCTTCTTTGTGAGTTCAGTTAAGGGGAGACAATGGTGCTAAAGTCTTTGACAAATCTTCTATAGAAGCTAGCATGTCCTTAGAAGCTCCTAACTTGTGTTGCACTTGTTGGAGTTGGTCAATCTTGTATGGCTTTGATATTGTCCTTGTCCACCTCCAACCCCGTAGAACTCACTACAAAGCCAAGAAAAGTTATATGATTAGAGTAGAAATCACATTTCTTAATATTAGCAAAGAGTGATTCATTTTTGAGCTTGGATAATACTTCCCTTAGGTGGTAGGCATGGTCAAGTAGAGATTTAGAGTAGATGAGAATGTCATCAAAGTAAACCACAAGAAACTAGTCTACAAAGCTTCTTAGAACATGGTTCATCAATCTCATGAAGGTTGATGGAGCATTGGTGAGGCCAAATGGCATGACAAGCCATTCATAGAGGCTAAACTTGGTCTTGAATGCAGTTTTCCATTCATCACCTTCTCTCATTCTTATTTGATGATAACCACTCTTGAGATCTATCTTGGAGAAGCATGTGGCTCCATGGAGCTCATCAAACATGTAATCAAGCCTTGGGATTGGATGTCTTTACTTGATTGTGATGATGTTGATGGCTCTACAATCCACACACATTCTCATGGTGCCTTCTTTCTTTGGCACTAAGAGAACTGGCACGGCACAAGGGGACATACTCTCCCTAATGTATCCCTTCTCTAGTAACTCTTGCACTTGCGTCTCCACTTCCTTAATCTCCATGGGATTCATCTTATAGGCTGGCCTATTGGGGAGTATAGAACCGGGTATGAAGTCTATTTGGTGATCTATGCCCCTAAGTGGAGGAAGGCCTAGTGGTAGCTCTTGTGGAAACACTTCATGGAAGGAATATAGGACATCTTGAATGGGTTTAGATAGGGTGATATGTGGGTTCTATGAGGTCATGTTGTGTCTCTTCACTAAGCTCACGAGTCTTGCATCCTTGGGCACAAAATCATCCTCCTTAACTTCTTTGAACACAAGCATGGAAAATTGTCCTTGTCACTTGGAAGTATACATAGCCAATGGCTTGTCTTTTATCCTAGGCTTCTCCTTCACCTTATCCTTCATTCTCTTAGCTTCCGCAGATTCAAAAATTTGGTGAGGAGTCATAGGTTTCAAAGTGGTTAGGTTTCCATTAAACATAAAGGTATACTTTTTTGTGAACCCATCATGTGTGACCTTATTATCATATTGTCAAGGCCTAACTAGTAATAGATGACATGCTTGCATAGGTAAGATGTCACATAGGATGGTGTCTACATAGTGTCCTATCTTAAGTGTGACTTTGCATTGCTTATGGACCTTAAGTTCTCCACAATCATTCATCCAATGCAACTTATATGGTCTAGGGTGCAAGATTGAAGGTAGGCTATGTTTGTCAACTAACTCACTACTAGAAATGTTGCAACAACTCCCTCCATCTATGATCACATCACACACTTTATCTTTGATCACACATCTACTATGGAACAAGTTCTCTCTTTGATTATCTTCCACTAACTCAGTTTGCACACTTAAAGCTCATTTGCAAATTAACACTTCTCCTTGTTCATATTGTATCTCATCATTGTCCTCTCCTAAGTCATCTTCTATAGCAAGATTAGGGTCATTCTCCTCAGTTTCACTCTCTGATTCATATTGTCCTAGGGCACTGATAACCATCACTCTTTTGTTAGGACAATCTCTCATAAAATGGCCCTTTTCTTTGCACTTAAAACATTCTAAACTACTAGACTTAGGATGCACATTGTTGGATGTTTGAGGGGGTTTAGAAGTACTCCCTTGAGTGCCCATGGCATTGCCGTGGGGCTTAGGAAAGTCTCTTGAAGGTGGGGAAACCTTAGGCTGAAATGGAGTGCTAGATTATGGCCTTCCATTCCATGTGTTGCCTTTAGTAGTAGGCCTAGATGTTGGCCTTGAAGCTTGCAACAATCTTTGCTTCATTTTCCTTTCCACCTTAATAGCATTGTGTAGGATTTGATCACTTGTGTCATAAGGGTACATATCCACTTCTAGGGAGATAGATGGATTCAAGACCCTTAAGAATCTAGCATTGTTGTCCACTGGATCCTCTTTAACATCAACCTTGATCATGGCCATGTGCATGGCATTGTACACTTCCTCCACACTCATGCTTCCTTGTTTCAAACTCACTAACTTGTATCTAAGCTCTCTTTTGTAATGTTCTGGTACAAACCTCTCCCTCATGTGTCTCTTCATGCCATCACAAGTGGTGATAGGTTGTGCAAACGCATCCCTTCTCCCTTGAGTGAAACTATCCCACCATAGCATGACATAGTCTTGAAACTCCAATGTTGCAAGTTGTATCTTCTTCATCTCAGGGAAGTTGTGACAAGCCCAAATCTGATCCATTTTCCTCTCCCACAGTAAGTACAAGTGAGGATCACACTTGCCCTCCAAGCTAGAGATCTTGACCTTCACTTTGCCAATACCATCTTCCTCTCTTGGTCTAGGAGCTTGATCATATCTTTGCTCATGTCTTTGGAACCTTGGCCTCCTTCCTCTTCCTCCTTGCCTCATATGCCTATCCCCTGAAACTCATCAACACCATCATCACTATACCTATTCCATTCAGGAGAGTTAGGGTTAGAAAACTCCCTTGGATAGTTCATTGGTGGAGGTCTAGGCCATGGTGAGACAATGGGTCTAGTGGGTATTCTTATGGGATCCGGCCTTAGGTGAGGTGATATGGGTTCATGCCTCACTTCTTGGTTTGGTAATGGTAGTTGAGTGTGTGGGCGTGAAGTCCCTCCAACTTCAAATTGGGTCCCTAGAACTATAGGTGGAGTTCTAGGCTTGTCTTGTTTGGATTCAACGGTGGCTAGCCTACTAGAGAGGTCACCAATGACCTTCTTCAAGTCACTAAGAATGTTCACTAAATCAGGTTGATTAGTGATGCTATTGTCCGAGGGTAGGTGTGGGTGAACCTCCTCTTGTTGAGATCCATGTTGGGATCCTTGTTGTGAGCTAGGCATGATCAAAGACAACAAACAATGAACAATGTTAATGTTAGTCTAATAAGCTTGTGTTTGCTTGTGTTTGAATCACTCTACACTCTTTAATGTCCTCTCAACCTTGGCTATTTGATCACCTTATCAATGCAATGTGATTCTAGTAACACTTGTTAGCTTGGTACACTAAGATGCTTAATCAACAAAGAGTTATAGCTAGCATAGACAAGCAAGTGCACTTGTAAGAAGATGATGTAGGAAAGTGTTTAGTTCAAAGGGACTTGAGAATGTCTTACCTAAGTTATGGTGCATAAAGAAGCCCTTGAAATGCCCTTTGCTTAGCCTTGGAAGTGTCCTTGAGAATTAGGCTAGGATATTGTTTAAACTTGGCTAAGTGTAGCCGAGTACAAGGTATAGGGGTGGGTTAGGCTAGGTGTGAGGGGCTCATGGAAATCCCCTCTCTCCTTCTTCTTTATGTGCTATAGGACACTTGTCACGTTCCAAATGTTGCACTTGGAGTACACAACAAAAGGTACAAGATTTAGTTAAGAAAAAGCAAGCTAGCACGTTACCCAGGGTACAAAAGTGTGTTGCAAGCAACTTTGGGTGTTTGTTTCAAGAGGTTAAGGAGCTGCAATGGATGTGAACTTTCTTGATCCTTGTAGTGGGGGTTTTTCTATGTGTAAGGCTCAGGTCACATCCAAAAAGTCACGACCCAATGAGGCTGCAAAGTCTTGTGAATAGGCTAGGTCAACACTTTTGAAAAGTAGAAAATGACACTTTACCGCTTTGGAAAGATTTTTGGCTTTAGTGTTTGGACAATCTACTCGTGCCCTTGGCCTTATTTTTGTTGCCCTAAACAGATAAAATGTTGTTATTCATGGGGCTCATAAGTGTTCTTCATTTGTTGTGTTTGGTTTGAGGTGTGAAGCTTCAAAGTTGGGTTCTTGACCACTTTTGTGCATGAAATCAAGCACCCGGTTTAGGTTTTTGCTTTGGTTCTCTCTTAGACACTCCCTCAACTTTGCTTGGTGATTCCTTAGGCCTCTTCAAACACTTCCAACTTGTGTTTTAGTTCCTGCAAATACTCAAAAGAGTCATTAGACTTAGACCAACAAAAAGGCACACAACAACAAGGCTTGGCTAGTGTTTTTTGGGCTGTTTTTTGGTGTGACTTTGCAAGTGTTGCAAATCACTTTGTTTTTGTGTTTTTAAGGGTGAGAGATGGTTGAAAACTCAGCTGAGCTCTGATACCACTTGATGTAGGATTATCCTCCCACAAGCTCGGATCTAGAGTGTTGAACCAACACACACTAAGAACAAGTGTTCTAAGTGTTGTTCAAACTTGAAACAAGCAAGAACAAGAAGAAAGAAAGAGTTTAAAGGGAATAAATGGATATGTTCTTGAAGAGAACTTCTCTTGCTATGTAAGGCACCTTGGACTTAACCTCAACACAATACAAGAAGAGAAAAATCAAACAAGCTATAACTTAACACAACATGGAGATATACTACCATGAGCACCAAGAGTTTCCCATTCAACAAGTTTACAAAATCAATTACATAAACAAGATGAAATAGGGAAGGTAAGCAGGTTTGATAGATCTGCTCAAACTAATCAAAGATGGCCCATGAGAAAACTATGAGGAGTTTTTACTCTACTACAACATCAATTTAATCAAAGGCCCCTAGTGAAGGTTAACTTTAGGCTTTTATACCTAGGTTGAATACGGCCCTTTTGACACCTAAAAATACTTGAAATAAAGACCAAATTACCTAAGATAAGTTCCACAAAATAGTTAGGGAAGAGGGTGAAAACGTTACACCTAGACAGCTTAACCGGCTAAGTGTCTAGTTGTGATAGTTGCACAAAAACGCCAAATCCAGCCATGTAGAGTCCTCCAATGGCTTGGCTGTCTTCATTGGATTTGTTGGGGATGAGCACTTCTTTTACATGCCAGAAGTGTAGAAGCAATGGGTTCCAAATCATGCCCTAAGTCTTGAGTCAAAGTTGCTTGTATAATGAGGTCTTGGATCTTCTTTGACATGGCTCTTGTGATGCCTCCTTGGGTAGTTGGCTTGAGGGATGCTCCTGCATCAAAAGCTACACATATTCTTTCAAGCGAGACTCTCGAGTTTCAAAGCAGTTTAGTAAAGATGTCGACCATTTGAAACGCCACCGAGAAAGGCCTTTGTCACTTTATGGGGAGATTTGGATGATCAGCTAGACTGTGGAAAAGCACAAGAGTTGTTCTTAATAGCCGCCAAAGACTCCGAGACAGATGAGGACATCGAGGTAAGCTCTCTAAATTTTTAACTTCTTCCAAAGCGAAACCTTGTTGAGCTTTTAATGGAATTGGTTTTAGATCATAAGCTCTTGGTGCTAAAGCAAGAGCTCAGCAAGAAGAGATTCATGATCTAAGGGTACAAACGGTTGAGCTAACTAAAAAGATTGTCTACAATGCTCACCCTTCTTAGAAAATCCTATGAGCTTTGTAAAGGCAAAAGTATAGCTTCATCCCAGAGCAATGACTAAACTTTAGCGAGCGTGCTTGATGAAATCCTAATCAAGCTAGATGATCTAGTTGCGAATGTTTGGAGCAAAACTGTCAAACAAATAGTTTTTGTGAAAGCACAACCAGGTTTGGGCTTCACCAATCATGACTCATCCGATTCAGGTCCCTCTTTATCTAGCGAGCTACATGATAAATTAATCAAGCTAGATAAAGAACATCACTCTTGTAAAGCTGAGAATTGCTATTTACAAAGCAAAGTGAATGTTCTGAGGAAGGACCAAGATATGAAAAACAATGGTGTCATGGAGAGAATGTGCATAAAATGTATATCAAACAAGAACAATCTCATCCAAACACTCAACCTACTAGATTTACACAAAGAGATACCATTTTTCCTTGGAAAGGCAAGTATGGTTATGTAAGGTATAACCATTATTACACTTTCTATGGAAACAATGGTCACTATAGGCATGAGTATGAGCGCTTAAATGCGCTGAAGCAAAAGCCTAATAAGCAACTTATGGATAAATCTTGTAAAGACAATCTCCATCAAGCGAGTCTCGCTATAGATGAGCTTGACCAGAGCGGGTCCTCTATGACCATGTTTGTACGTACAAGGCCCTCAAAAGCTAAGGACGAACAAACTAAAGCACATAGAGGAGTACTTCCAAGGTAAGTCTCACCAAGTGCTTGATCTTACCGATGATATCTATTATGAGCCGATTCCTAGAGGTGTGATGATGAATGTTCTACCTTCCATCTCCGGAATAGCTAGTGCTAATGTGCCTTGAAAGTCATCGTTTCGTTGGACACCAAAAGCTTGATTTTCATTGCAGGTTGAAATGTAGAGTAAGAGCTATATAGTCAAATCTTCAAGCTACTCTCATTTCAGACTAAGAGAGGAGATTCATCTCTATCAAGAAGAAATCAAGCGTACTTCAGTCGTCAACACACATCTCTTTCATTGTTATCCAACAAGAGATGTACATCTATGTGAGGTAAGATTTGCTTTGTTCAAGCGAGTCTCATCTATGATAAAGCTACACATATTCTTTCAAACAAGAATTAGATATGTTCAAGCGAGTCTCTGGAGCTTCAAAGAGGAGTCTTTATATATCTCGTAGAGACACTTTCTTGTACTCTTGGAAGAGAAAAACAACATCATATCTCTTCAAGGCACTTTTCATGGATATCTTTCCACACCTTAGGCCTTCAGTCCAGTTTTCTATCTCTTCATTAGCTAAAGCAAGATATGTGTTGTAAGTTTCTCCCATACTTTGACTATAAATTAGCAGTTTAATCTACATTGGGAACTTTAGTTTGATTTTCTTTTGCTTGCTTTATATTCATGCATCATTTATTTCAAAATCCAATCTAGCTAAAGTAGTATATTGCATTAAAGCTATTGCTTATAGTCATGACCAATTACATGCTCTTCTTGTGCCACAAATAGAGAATGGTGATCGTCTTCTTGCCATATTACAAGCCTAAGGAAATAACCCATTCCTACGATGTCCCCTTTCTTTACTTAAATGTAGTGCCTTCCTATGTCCCTTGATAAACTCTACAAATAAGAAGTATTCATTTTTGTTTCAAAAATCTAGCTACCCCTCAATATGCACATACCATATATTCATATATGCTGAGTGTGAGTGTGTTATATCCTTTATATGAAATGTCCATTCCCTGTTATTCATTTCATGCTTAAATGGTTATAATTAGTATACATATCACACACTTTACACTCCTAACATGATAAAGAGCTTATGTGAGAATAGATGACAAGGCTGTCTGTGGTATTTCTGGGTTAAGCTACTCAGAGGTTTGCTTAATTGTGAAGTTTTCTTAAATGCGAAAGCTTATCTTTGAGGCTCAGAAAAGATAACGGTCTAAACAAGTAGCTTAGTGATCTAGTCTAAATAGATTCAAAAAAACTATGTGGCTCAGTGGTCTAGTCTAAATAGATTCAGCAAAGCCACACATAGCCATTTACAACGCATTAACTAACCAGTACAACGCATCTATTCTAGTAATTGCAGCGATCTATTTGCAGATCACATGTCGACCGTTGTTAAAGAGTATCTTTAGAAAAGGTATGTGCATGTATTCGTTGCAACGCTTCCAACGAGAAAATAGAGTTGTTAAAGTGATTTGGAATGCTAGACGTTGAGTGATTCTAGCCGTTGGTTAAGCGGTGGAAACTTAAAGAGGAAGATTGATCTACACTATAAGTACACAGGTATGCTTTAGCTTTAGATTTTTACTGTGTCTAATTTATTCTGCCTCTATATATTTTCCATAAACTCCGTTAGTAGCCTCGCATTCACTTGCTCTCTACAAATTCTCTCACACTCCTCGAAAAGCCCCAATTTCCAAAACCCTAAATACACAGAGCACCTCAAATCCTAAAATGGTCGATGAAATCCTTATTCCCATTCCAAATAAGAAAGAGCTCTTTGAAGAGTTATGCACATCTCGTGAGTCGGATCTTTAGAAGCTTGCGCAACAGAAGCTTGAAAGGATGGCTGGACAAAAAGCTCTACCTCCTTGTAGGCCCAAAAATCTGGCGACTTTGTCTTCATCGTTTAAGACATCTGACACACTGCTAAATCCAGAAGTCAGTGTTACTAACCTTTTCGTTGGTCCAACTGTTGAAGAAGGTAAAGAGGTTGTCTAAGTCGAAGATCCAGTCACCAATGTGATCTCCAGTGTAATTTCAGACAATTCCACCGTTATAACAGATCCATTTATGACGCCAACAAAGTCTACCTCAGGTGACCATCTACAACTCATCTCTCCCTCTTCTAATATACTTGTTGCTTCTTTTTCTGATGAAGCGGATGATGTGTTTGCCGCAGTTCTACATCATCTTATCAAGGATGCTAAGAGCGCATCTAAAACTGCGGGCAAACACAAGCTGATAGAGGAGGAGGACCTGCTCTACGAAGAAGAAGAAGAAGAAGAAGGTGACAAGACAGAGCCCTCGACTGTGGTAGTAGTGAAGACAGAAAAATTTCCGCGTACTAGAAAGAGAAAGAAAGCAAGCCCAGTTGTGAAGTCTGAGTTCCCGCCTCTTCCATCTGATATAGCGAAGTGAGATATTCTGTTTCTGGTCATTGTCTCGCCAGATATTCTCCATAAGATAGAACTCGCCTCCAACTCAGATCACTTCACCTACTTGCTCAAAAATGCAGAACTGAGACAAGCTCGAGACAGAGGTCAGTCAAGCAGATCTAGAGCTCGACAGACAATTCTACGCCCGCTTAAGAAGTAACTCATCTGCAGGTGAACGTCCTTGTATCTTTCAGCTGTTCAATGATGCAAGGGAAAGTTTAAAGCAAAGAATCTAGCAAAGTCAATCGTACAAGAGCCCGACTCAGATGGCTCTCTAGTTGGCTTTGGTCGCTTAGATAAGAAGAACTGGCCAAGTAACTCAAAAGTGATCAAGGTGACTGTCTTCGGCAAAATTGTGCCAGCGGTTTTGAAGACAGAACATCTCTCATCCACCAAGCGACTTCGTCGTTATTTTATCATAAAGAATATCAATCCAAGGAATTCTAGTCTGGATCTGGTGACGATTTCCAACTGTTGTATTATGGCAGAGTGCTTGAGCTGTCAGCTAGTCAACCCATCCCAGATCATGTTTTCATATATGGTTGTTAGTCACGCTCATCACGGCTCACCTCTCCCATTTCCTCATATCATTTCTCGAACGTTGAAGGCAGAGGGTCTTTACAAGCCAGTTAAGAAATGTCATTCAAAGACATGTTGACAATCGAGAAGGTGATCGAGATATGTCGCCAAACCAATTCCTACGACGGTATCTACTCCTACTGCTTCTTCATCCTGAACTCAGTCTAGAGAATTGCTTCTACCTGCTGCCGGCGAGTCTGTTTCTACCGAGCGAATCATTTTTCTATCCAGTCACAGTGTTCTACATTATAGAAGAAGTTATCAAAGATTACATCACAACTAGAACTCATGACAACTAGAGAAGATGAGATGGTCATTCTACTACAGAACATAGTTGCTCTCACTCGTCAAGCATGATGGCTAGGGTTTTCAATGTGCGTTTGTGATGTGCCTTTTGTTTTATATTTTTTGCTTGCTAAGACTTCTATGGTTCCAGCGTCTAAAATTTGTAAGGTTTTAATGCTATATAAAGTATGCTTTTGGTTTCTATAATCATGTGCTTTATTCTTGGTTACACTTTGGCTATTTATTTCTTATTGACTTTCCATGCTTGATTACTGAGTTAGCTTGATAGCACTTTCCACTTTAGTTCCCTTTGCATGAGTTATACTTGCATTTTTCGATAATTTCAAAAGGGGGGAGTAAATAGGTACATACCTTTTTCAACTAAGGGGAGAGATATTAGACCGGCTTGGTCTAAGGGAATGAAAGTATACTCGTTAAGTGTTTTTAACGAAGATATTGAGCTTATTTGCTATATCTGAAAGTAATTGATTAAGCCTTATTTCATATCTATAGATTTATTGAGTATACTTTGAAATTTTATGAGGTTAATTGTTTAAGGGTTTGTCATCATCAAAAAGGGAGGAATTGTTTGTTTGAGCTAGAGTGTGTACCTAGCTAGAACAACCGTTCCACTTATTTTGATGATAACAAACCTATGTATTTGATGTCCATGGTGTGTTCTAAGCTAATCAGGTATAGCTCAAGGAGTTCTAAGGGTAACTTTGACACAAGCGGACCTAGTTGAGTCCACGAGGAGACTAGCTTAAGGGTCTAGCGGGGAAAGATGAATCTCACCAAGATAGAATAAGATTTGTAGAGACAAAATAAGAAGCCGGAATGACTAGCTTTAAGCGAGCGAGAGTCGCTGTAAAGCTAGTGGATCGCGCTTCAGAGAAAAGAGAGAAGATACAGAAATAGAGCGAAAAGCAAGAGTCTATGAGTGGAATCCTGCACAAGTGCATAGAGGATTTGGGTCAAGTGAAGGGAAGGTTTTTGAAGCTACAACTTAGGGAAATGGAAACAATAGGGAGCTTGTTCGGATTTCTACTTTGGGATGGTGGATGGATGAGGATCCCCAAGCTGGACAAATCAGAGATGCGTTGAGGGTGAGGATTGCCACAATGATGAGATAGAAGATCAAGTGAAGAAAAACAAAGCGACATAGGCCGTTTGATGCATTTCCGGAGCGCTAATGATCACACGGTTTGCCAAGGTTGTTGTCTTCATTGCTGCTTATAATAGATTGGCTAGCTTTAGAGTTTAAGGTTAGAAATACTTTATTTGTGTGCATTAGGTGTTGTTAGGCACACGAGTTGAGCTAACGAGTTCATAGAGCCGAACAAGAGTTTAGAGCTTTTGATGAACCACAAAACGTGTGTAGTTTATGCTCAATCAAATACTAAATACCTGACTACTACTTTTAACTAGTAAAGTGGTAAGAAATGGTCGATCCAAAAAGAGTCAGGGGAATTAATTCTGATGTAAATAATATGATTGACACTTAAATAACCAATAGGGTTTTTTATTGTGTTCTAACTAAAGTAATGTGAATAAATGATTATTTAAAGAAGCACTTTCATTCAATCGACATTCACATATCAAATCAGCGGGTTGATCATTGAATTTTATTCCTCCTATGTTCAATAGTTCAAATGAATTTTCTTAAATCATGTTCTAAAATTGGTATTGGTGCAACTAGTCCCAATAGCGCCAAACTAGTCTATAGCCTTGAAACTATCCAGTCTATACAATCTAGCAGGAGTACGTTCAGGAATAAATAGGTGCACTAAATATCCTTGATATTGATCATGCATTCAACTTCCTACAATCTCAAGGTCAAATAGTCCTAGTGATTTGCTTGCGCTACTAAATGCTTAAGTTCTCCAACCCAAACGAACATAAACCTAGGAATATGAATTAAACAATCTAACTAAATGGTCAATCTAGAAAGTCAAGTTTATTTCAATAACATTTACGGCACAAGAGAGGAAACAATTCAACATAACTAGAACAAAGGTAGAATATCTTACAACCGAGGATGATCCGAAGGTTTCAGGGATCAAATGAAATGCAAACAAACTGGAAGATAATCTCTTCCAAATGATGACAAATTGTTTGGAATGATGAATGAATGCAAATGGAGGCAACCTAGTTGCTTATATATCCTTAGGCTCTTCTAGAACCCTATCAATAAGGAGGAGGAGGCCCGTAGCAAGTAATAATTAAGAAAGCCCATTTAGAATCTCGCATTCCGGCCAGAGGCGCGATCGCGCCGATAGATGCATGATTGCGCTTGGCTTCTGGAGACAGGACGCGATCGCGCCCAAGTGTGACACGATCCCGCCTTCTGTTCTGGAGCAGCTTCTCCTTGTTAAATGGCGTAGCACGCTGCGTAGGTCCCAAGTACTGAAACACCCTTATATCATTGATATTATGCTCTAAATGTGCTAAGAACCTCTTCTTATGTTGCGCTAAACAACTTCTATCAAATTTCCCCCACACTTAGTTCTTGAACCGTCCTCGAGAAAGCTGCAATGCCTTACTCTTCGTTTAAGTCTCGTGGCGTCACTCATGTGGGAAACAACTTGAAAGCACTGACTCCTCACCCTTGACAATAGCGCTCCATAGAAACACTGAAAACATCCAAGCACATGCATAGATAGATTCCGAGTCCAACATAACACTCATCATCAAAACCACACTCAAAGACAATTATTCAGCAAAGAAACTCACTCCATGCTAGACTCAAACAAACGCAATGGTTTCAACAACTTCTTTCCTTTTTCACAATGTTCCTCCGAGATAGGTTCATGGAAGTTTTATCCAAAAAAAATGTAACGTGGCTTCTACCCAAATATTATGTGATCGAACATTAAATCATCCTAACAATCAATCATTGTCCTCACGTGCTTCATACCATAAGCTTGAGACATAACTAGTCCAATGCTTTTGGAAACACAATGACCAAGATCCTCCTTTTACAAAATCCATACAACCATGGATATTTTTCTGTTGGCCCCCTTTTATCCTACTCAAGTTTCACTTTCTGCTTCTTTCCTTCTTTTTTCGGGTCCGTTCATTTTATGTCCTGGCCAAATTGTTGGGTACAAGGCAATTTTCTCAAAAGTTCATGGAGGATCGATCCATCGGTTCTATTTCACACTTTGGGCATCGCGTTCTCTTCCGACTTTCTTTCACTTGAATTTTGCTACCTTTATTTATTCCTTTCTTCGACTCAAGTAGGACGGGGATCAGATATACTCCCTAACAAAAATCACATTATAGAGTAAAAACAGGCTGGTCAACATGTATTCCTAAAATCTTCCTAGTGCATCCTATTCATATATCAACATGCTCAATTCATGATTTATTAAGACTAACTCAGATTGTTCAACAATGACAATGTACGTGCAGTATTAACAACCATCAGAGATTCAAGGGTTCAAACTCCATTTTCCTAACATGGCATCACACAGAATTAGGGACATAATTGTTTCAATCAACAACAACATCAAATCACACTCAAGCAAATTTTTTCTTTAATTATATACAAGAACTACCTATCAAAGTATGAATCTCCTGCCCCACACTTAAAGCGCACAATGTCCCTATTGTGAACAAGAAAGACAAAGGTAAAAGGTTAGGGGAAAGAGAACACATACCTCACTCCTCATCATAGCACTCCTCCAAATCATATTGGAGGCCAAAATCCCGCTGATAGCTGCAGCGGCGCCCTACTACACTCACCTGAAGTCCTTCATTCCTAGAAGCGTCCCCGCTAGCTGCTGCTCCAGAGAGGAGTATTCTGGCAGCTGCAATTGAATGTGCCCAAAGCCTGTTCTGAGCTCTGCATTTGATTGAACAGACTCTCTTTCCAATCCTGCGCAAGCGGCCCTGGTGGGACGTCTTGACCTTGTAGTGGGGGGCTGCTCATCTGCTGATTCTTCATCTGCCGCAATGCCCGTGTTATCGGGAAGAATCCGGAATAGGTGGATTAGACCAAAGACGAATTGGTCGGGGCAGAACAATGGTGTGCTCGTTGTTTGTCTGGACTTCCACCTCCAGTGGTTGTGTCGTCCCGTTATTATCTTTTCTGCGGCCAAGTAATGCTAATCGTATTTATGCGACCCTACGGATTCTCCTCTCCCTCTAACGCCTCTAGCGTTACGTTGAACGGCCGAGCACTAGTAATGTTATCATCCCTCCAAAATGTTTTTTCATGCTCCTTCGTGCGGCGCTTTTGCAGGCTGCTAGGAGATGGAGATCAAAGGGGGTATGCTCACGCATTCCTCCATCAGGCTGTAAACATACCATAGGTCGGAGGTGGGGAACTTGTTCAATTCCCGCCTTCCCGAGGAATGTTCCGGCAAGGAATTTGTGTGCTAATCGAAGGCAAGGGTGAAACAGATTATAATTGTACTCGTCTTTTCCCCGATGTGTGGCGCCGACAATGGTGTAGAAAAACTCCTGGAGGTGAGTTTCAACCGCCGTGTCAGACCCATCGGTGGGGTCCTTTGTTACACCGAAGATGCTTTTCATTTGGGTAATTAAAGCAGAGCGCGCCCTTTTCTTATACTGGAGCGTGATTCCCTCGACTTCCCTTGTCACCTGTTCTTAACCTCGCGGAAGGAGACAGGGAATTCTTTCATAAGTTTTGGGAATGTGGGGGCAGCGAGCTCTATGAAGTCGCCCAAACCGGCATTGCAAACATATCTTCCATACTCTCAAGCATCCCTAGACGTCAAGTGTGGAGGAATCGAAGAACTTTGTTCCCACAATTAGTTTGTCGTCAACTATGCTGGTCGGATTTAGGCCTTGGGGACAACTACAAGAGGAAGAACCTACTTCCTTTCGTGATCGCTTAGACATTCTCACTCCAAATTCAACAAAATTGGCAACCACAAGGCAAGACCAACACTAACAAGCTAGCACAAGCACAAACAGCCATCAACACAACAAACCCCAACAAGAGGTGAAAAACGAGATGAAATTGGGCAGTCTTACAGTGGGTGTATACGCGGGGGGTCGCGGCAATGGATGCGTTGTCGGCGATGTTGCAGATTTGATGTGCGTGATCGCGTCGAGCTT
>NW_027366955.1:0-63748 GCF_046119375.1 Phyllobates terribilis
GAAATTTTTAGCTTTTTCCTGTTAATCCTAGCATGATAAAGAAGATTCAAAGAGAGTGAGATGCCAGCTCCTTTCATTCAGTCAGTAGCTTCAAACATTTCTGGTATATGAAAAACATGTTTTTCAATGGCAAAAATCAATGAATATTGTAAATGCACAAACAGTAATATCTCCACATTGCAAGGTGCAATTCTGAAATTCTTTGCTTTTTCCTGTTAATCCTAGCATGATAAAGAAGATTCAAAGAGAGTGAGATGCCAGCTCCTTTCATTCAGTCAGTAGCTTCAAACATTTCTGGTATATGAAAAACATGTTTTTCAATGGCAAAAATCAATGAATATAAATGCACAAACAGTAATATCTCCACATTGCAAGGTGCAATTCTGAAATTTTTTGCTTTTTCCTGCTAATCCTAGCATGATAAAGAAGATTCAAAGAGAGTGAGATGCCAGCTCCTTTCATTCAGTCAGTAGCTTCAAACATTTCTGGTATATGAAAAACATGTTTTTCAATGGCAAAAATCAATGAATATTGTAAATGCACAAACAGTAATATCTCCACATTGCACGGTGCAATTCTGAAATTTTTAGCTTTTTCCTGTTAATCCTAGCATGATAAAGAAGATTCAAAGAGAGTGAGATGCCAGCTCCTTTCATTCAGTCAGTAGCTTCAAACATTTCTGGTATATGAAAAACATGTTTTTCAATGGCAAAAATCAATGAATATTGTAAATGCACAAACAGTAATATCTCCACATTGCAAGGTGCAATTCTGAAATTTTTTGCTTTTTCCTGCTAATCCTAGCATGATAAAGAAGATTCAAAGAGAGTGAGATGCCAGCTCCTTTCATTCAGTCAGTAGCTTCAAACATTTCTGGTATATGAAAAACATGTTTTTCAATGGCAAAAATCAATGAATATTGTAAATGCACAAACAGTAATATCTCCACATTGCACGGTGCAATTCTGAAATTTTTAGCTTTTTCCTGTTAATCCTAGCATGATAAAGAAGATTCAAAGAGAGTGAGATGCCAGCTCCTTTCATTCAGTCAGTAGCTTCAAACATTTCTGGTATATGAAAAACATGTTTTTCAATGGCAAAAATCAATGAATATTGTAAATGCACAAACAGTAATATCTCCACATTGCAAGGTGCAATTCTGAAATTTTTTGCTTTTTCCTGTTAATCCTAGCATGATAAAGAAGATTCAAAGAGAGTGAGATGCCAGCTCCTTTCATTCAGTCAGTAGCTTCAAACATTTCTGGTATATGAAAAACATGTTTTTCAATGGCAAAAATCAATGAATATTGTAAATGCACAAACAGTAATATCTCCACATTGCAAGGTGCAATTCTGAAATTTTTTGCTTTTTCCTGCTAATCCTAGCATGATAAAGAAGATTCAAAGAGAGTGAGATGCCAGCTCCTTTCATTCAGTCAGTAGCTTCAAACATTTCTGGTATATGAAAAACATGTTTTTCAATGGCAAAAATCAATGAATATTGTAAATGCACAAACAGTAATATCTCCACATTGCAAGGTGCAATTCTGAATTTTTTTGCTTTTTCCTGCTAATCCTAGCATGATAAAGAAGATTCAAAGAGAGTGAGATGCCAGCTCCTTTCATTCAGTCAGTAGCTTCAAACATTTCTGGTATATGAAAAACATGTTTTTCAATGGCAAAAATCAATGAATATTGTAAATGCACAAACAGTAATATCTCCACATTGCAAGGTGCAATTCTGAAATTTTTTGCTTTTTCCTGTTAATCCTAGCATGATAAAGAAGATTCAAAGAGAGTGAGATGCCAGCTCCTTTCATTCAGTCAGTAGCTTCAAACATTTCTGGTATATAAAAAACATGTTTTTCAATGGCAAAAATCAATGAATATTGTAAATGCACAAACAGTAATATCTCCACATTGCAAGGTGCAATTCTGAAATTTTTTGCTTTTTCCTGCTAATCCTAGCATGATAAAGAAGATTCAAAGAGAGTGAGATGCCAGCTCCTTTCATTCAGTCAGTAGCTTCAAACATTTCTGGTATATGAAAAACATGTTTTTCAATGGCAAAAATCAATGAATATTGTAAATGCACAAACAGTAATATCTCCACATTGCACGGTGCAATTCTGAAATTTTTAGCTTTTTCCTGTTAATCCTAGCATGATAAAGAAGATTCAAAGAGAGTGAGATGCCAGCTCCTTTCATTCAGTCAGTAGCTTCAAACATTTCTGGTATATGAAAAACATGTTTTTCAATGGCAAAAATCAATGAATATTGTAAATGCACAAACAGTAATATCTCCACATTGCAAGGTGCAATTCTGAAATTTTTTGCTTTTTCCTGCTAATCCTAGCATGATAAAGAAGATTCAAAGAGAGTGAGATGCCAGCTCCTTTCATTCAGTCAGTAGCTTCAAACATTTCTGGTATATGAAAAACATGTTTTTCAATGGCAAAAATCAATGAATATTGTAAATGCACAAACAGTAATATCTCCACATTGCAAGGTGCAATTCTGAAATTTTTTGCTTTTTCCTGTTAATCCTAGCATGATAAAGAAGATTCAAAGAGAGTGAGATGCCAGCTCCTTTCATTCAGTCAGTAGCTTCAAACATTTCTGGTATATGAAAAACATGTTTTTCAATGGCAAAAATCAATGAATATTGTAAATTCACAAACAGTAATATCTCCACATTGCAAGGTGCAATTCTGAAATTTTTTGCTTTTTCCTGCTAATCGTAGCATGATAAAGAAGATTCAAAGAGAGTGAGATGCCAGCTCCTTTCATTCAGTCAGTAGCTTCAAACATTTCTGGTATATGAAAAACATGTTTTTCAATGGCAAAAATCAATGAATATTGTAAATGCACAAACAGTAATATCTCCACATTGCACGGTGCAATTCTGAAATTTTTAGCTTTTTCCTGTTAATCCTAGCATGATAAAGAAGATTCAAAGAGAGTGAGATGCCAGCTCCTTTCATTCAGTCAGTAGCTTCAAACATTTCTGGTATATGAAAAACATGTTTTTCAATGGCAAAAATCAATGAATATTGTAAATGCACAAACAGTAATATCTCCACATTGCAAGGTGCAATTCTGAAATTTTTTGCTTTTTCCTGTTAATCCTAGCATGATAAAGAAGATTCAAAGAGAGTGAGATGCCAGCTCCTTTCATTCAGTCAGTAGCTTCAAACATTTCTGGTATATGAAAAACATGTTTTTCAATGGCAAAAATCAATGAATATTGTAAATGCACAAACAGTAATTTCTCCGCATTGCAAGGTGCAAGTCTGAAATTTTTTGCTTTTTCCTGCTCCTCTTAGCATGATAAAGAAGATTCAAAGAGAGTGAGATGCCAGCTCCTTTCATTCAGTCAGTAGCTTCAATCATTTCTGGACGTTTTTCAATGGCAAAAATCAATGAATATTGTAAATGCACAAACAGTAATTTCTCCGCATTGCAAGGTGCAATTCTGAAATTTTTTGCTTTTTCCTGCTCCTCTTAGCATGATAAAGAAGATTCAAAGAGAGTGAGATGCCAGCTCCTTTCATTCAGTCAGTAGCTTCAAACATTTCTGGTATATGAATAACATGATGTTTTTCAATGGCAAAAATCAATGAATATTGTAAATGCACAAACAGTAATTTCTCCGCATTGCAAGGTGCAAGTCTGAAATTTTTTGCTTTTTCCTGCTCCTCTTAGCATGATAAAGAAGATTCAAAGAGAGTGAGATGCCAGTTACTTTCATGCAGTCAGTAGCTTCAATCATTTCTGGACGTTTTTCAATGGTAAAAATCAATGAATATTGTAAATGCACAAACAGTAATTTCTCCACATTGCAAGGTGCAATTCTGAAATTTTTTGCTTTTTCCTGCTCCTCTTAGCATGATAAAGAAGATTCAAAGAGAGTGAGATGCCAGCTCCTTTCATTCAGTCAGTAGCTTCAAACATTTCTGGTATATGAATAACATGATGTTTTTCAATGGCAAAAATCAATGAATATTGTAAATGCACAAACAGTAATTTCTCCGCATTGCAAGGTGCAATTCTGAAATTTTTTGCTTTTTCCTGCTCCTCTTAGCATGATAAAGAAGATTCAAAGAGAGTGAGATGCCAGCTCCTTTCATTCAGTCAGTAGCTTCAAACATTTCTGGTATATGAATAACATGATGTTTTTCAATGGCAAAAATCAATGAATATTGTAAATGCACAAACAGTAATTTCTCCGCATTGCAAGGTGCAATTCTGAAATTTTTTGCTTTTTCCTGCTCCTCTTAGCATGATAAAGAAGATTCAAAAAGAGTGAGATGCCAGCTCCTTTCATTCAGTCAGTAGCTTCAATCATTTCTGGATGTTTTTCAATGGCAAAAATCAATGAATATTGTAAATGCACAAACAGTAATTTCTCCGCATTGCAAGGTGCAATTCTGAAATTTTTTGCTTTTTCCTGCTCCTCTTAGCATGATAAAGAAGATTCAAAGAGAGTGAGATGCCAGCTCCTTTCATTCAGTCAGTAGCTTCAATCATTTCTGGATGTTTTTCAATGGCAAAAATCAATGAATATTGTAAATGCACAAACAGTAATTTCTCCGCATTGCAAGGTGCAATTCTGAAATTTTTTGCTTTTTCCTGCTCCTCTTAGCATGATAAAGAAGATTCAAAGAGAGTGAGATGCCAGCTCCTTTCATTCAGTCAGTAGCTTCAAACATTTCTGGTATATGAATAACATGATGTTTTTCAATGGCAAAAATCAATGAATATTGTAAATGCACAAACAGTAATTTCTCCGCATTGCAAGGTGCAAGTCTGAAATTTTTTTGCTTTTTCCTGCTCCTCTTAGCATGATAAAGAAGATTCAAAGAGAGTGAGATGCCAGCTACTTTCATTCAGTCAGTAGCTTCAATCATTTCTGGACGTTTTTCAATGGTAAAAATCAATGAATATTGTAAATGCACAAACAGTAATTTCTCCACATTGCAAGGTGCAATTCTGAAATTTTTTGCTTTTTCCTGCTCCTCTTAGCATGATAAAGAAGATTCAAAGAGAGTGAGATGCCAGCTCCTTTCATTCAGTCAGTAGCTTCAAACATTTCTGGTATATGAATAACATGATGTTTTTCAATGGCAAAAATCAATGAATATTGTAAATGCACAAACAGTAATTTCTCCACATTGCAAGGTGCAATTCTGAAATTTTTTGCTTTTTCCTGCTCCTCTTAGCATGATAAAGAAGATTCAAAGAGAGTGAGATGCCAGCTACTTTCATTCAGTCAGTAGCTTCAATCATTTCTGGACGTTTTTCAATGGTAAAAATCAATGAATATTGTAAATGCACAAACAGTAATTTCTCCACATTGCAAGGTGCAATTCTGAAATTTTTTGCTTTTTCCTGCTCCTCTTAGCATGATAAAGAAGATTCAAAGAGAGTGAGATGCCAGCTCCTTTCATTCAGTCAGTAGCTTCAAACATTTCTGGTATATGAAAAACATGTTTTTCAATGGCAAAAATCAATGAATATTGTAAATGCACAAACAGTAATATCTCCACATTGCAAGGTGCAATTCTGAAATTTTTTGCTTTTTCCTGTTAATCCTAGCATGATAAAGAAGATTCAAAGAGAGTGAGATGCCAGCTCCTTTCATTCAGTCAGTAGCTTCAAACATTTCTGGTATATGAAAAACATGTTTTTCAATGGCAAAAATCAATGAATATTGTAAATTCACAAACAGTAATATCTCCACATTGCAAGGTGCAATTCTGAAATTTTTTGCTTTTTCCTGCTAATCGTAGCATGATAAAGAAGATTCAAAGAGAGTGAGATGCCAGCTCCTTTCATTCAGTCAGTAGCTTCAAACATTTCTGGTATATGAAAAACATGTTTTTCAATGGCAAAAATCAATGAATATTGTAAATGCACAAACAGTAATATCTCCACATTGCACGGTGCAATTCTGAAATTTTTAGCTTTTTCCTGTTAATCCTAGCATGATAAAGAAGATTCAAAGAGAGTGAGATGCCAGCTCCTTTCATTCAGTCAGTAGCTTCAAACATTTCTGGTATATGAAAAACATGTTTTTCAATGGCAAAAATCAATGAATATTGTAAATGCACAAACAGTAATATCTCCACATTGCAAGGTGCAATTCTGAAATTTTTTGCTTTTTCCTGTTAATCCTAGCATGATAAAGAAGATTCAAAGAGAGTGAGATGCCAGCTCCTTTCATTCAGTCAGTAGCTTCAAACATTTCTGGTATATGAAAAACATGTTTTTCAATGGCAAAAATCAATGAATATTGTAAATGCACAAACAGTAATTTCTCCGCATTGCAAGGTGCAAGTCTGAAATTTTTTGCTTTTTCCTGCTCCTCTTAGCATGATAAAGAAGATTCAAAGAGAGTGAGATGCCAGCTCCTTTCATTCAGTCAGTAGCTTCAATCATTTCTGGACGTTTTTCAATGGCAAAAATCAATGAATATTGTAAATGCACAAACAGTAATTTCTCCGCATTGCAAGGTGCAATTCTGAAATTTTTTGCTTTTTCCTGCTCCTCTTAGCATGATAAAGAAGATTCAAAGAGAGTGAGATGCCAGCTCCTTTCATTCAGTCAGTAGCTTCAAACATTTCTGGTATATGAATAACATGATGTTTTTCAATGGCAAAAATCAATGAATATTGTAAATGCACAAACAGTAATTTCTCCGCATTGCAAGGTGCAAGTCTGAAATTTTTTGCTTTTTCCTGCTCCTCTTAGCATGATAAAGAAGATTCAAAGAGAGTGAGATGCCAGTTACTTTCATGCAGTCAGTAGCTTCAATCATTTCTGGACGTTTTTCAATGGTAAAAATCAATGAATATTGTAAATGCACAAACAGTAATTTCTCCACATTGCAAGGTGCAATTCTGAAATTTTTTGCTTTTTCCTGCTCCTCTTAGCATGATAAAGAAGATTCAAAGAGAGTGAGATGCCAGCTCCTTTCATTCAGTCAGTAGCTTCAAACATTTCTGGTATATGAATAACATGATGTTTTTCAATGGCAAAAATCAATGAATATTGTAAATGCACAAACAGTAATTTCTCCGCATTGCAAGGTGCAATTCTGAAATTTTTTGCTTTTTCCTGCTCCTCTTAGCATGATAAAGAAGATTCAAAGAGAGTGAGATGCCAGCTCCTTTCATTCAGTCAGTAGCTTCAAACATTTCTGGTATATGAATAACATGATGTTTTTCAATGGCAAAAATCAATGAATATTGTAAATGCACAAACAGTAATTTCTCCGCATTGCAAGGTGCAATTCTGAAATTTTTTGCTTTTTCCTGCTCCTCTTAGCATGATAAAGAAGATTCAAAAAGAGTGAGATGCCAGCTCCTTTCATTCAGTCAGTAGCTTCAATCATTTCTGGATGTTTTTCAATGGCAAAAATCAATGAATATTGTAAATGCACAAACAGTAATTTCTCCGCATTGCAAGGTGCAATTCTGAAATTTTTTGCTTTTTCCTGCTCCTCTTAGCATGATAAAGAAGATTCAAAGAGAGTGAGATGCCAGCTCCTTTCATTCAGTCAGTAGCTTCAATCATTTCTGGATGTTTTTCAATGGCAAAAATCAATGAATATTGTAAATGCACAAACAGTAATTTCTCCGCATTGCAAGGTGCAATTCTGAAATTTTTTGCTTTTTCCTGCTCCTCTTAGCATGATAAAGAAGATTCAAAGAGAGTGAGATGCCAGCTCCTTTCATTCAGTCAGTAGCTTCAAACATTTCTGGTATATGAATAACATGATGTTTTTCAATGGCAAAAATCAATGAATATTGTAAATGCACAAACAGTAATTTCTCCGCATTGCAAGGTGCAAGTCTGAAATTTTTTTGCTTTTTCCTGCTCCTCTTAGCATGATAAAGAAGATTCAAAGAGAGTGAGATGCCAGCTACTTTCATTCAGTCAGTAGCTTCAATCATTTCTGGATGTTTTTCAATGGTAAAAATCAATGAATATTGTAAATGCACAAACAGTAATTTCTCCACATTGCAAGGTGCAATTCTGAAATTTTTTGCTTTTTCCTGCTCCTCTTAGCATGATAAAGAAGATTCAAAGAGAGTGAGATGCCAGCTCCTTTCATTCAGTCAGTAGCTTCAAACATTTCTGGTATATGAATAACATGATGTTTTTCAATGGCAAAAATCAATGAATATTGTAAATGCACAAACAGTAATTTCTCCACATTGCAAGGTGCAATTCTGAAATTTTTTGCTTTTTCCTGCTCCTCTTAGCATGATAAAGAAGATTCAAAGAGAGTGAGATGCCAGCTCCTTTCATTCAGTCAGTAGCTTCAAACATTTCTGGTATATGAATAACATGATGTTTTTCAATGGCAAAAATCAATGAATATTGTAAATGCACAAACAGTAATTTCTCCGCATTGCAAGGTGCAATTCTGAAATTTTTTGCTTTTTCCTGCTCCTCTTAGCATGATAAAGAAGATTCAAAGAGAGTGAGATGCCAGCTCCTTTCATTCAGTCAGTAGCTTCAATCATTTCTGGACGTTTTTCAATGGCAAAAATCAATGAATATTGTAAATGCACAAACAGTAATTTCTCCGCATTGCAAGGTGCAATTCTGAAATTTTTTGCTTTTTCCTGCTCCTCTTAGCATGATAAAGAAGATTCAAAGAGAGTGAGATGTCAGCTCCTTTCATTCAGTCAGTAGCTTCAAACATTTCTGGTATATGAATAACATGATGTTTTTCAATGGCAAAAATCAATGAATATTGTAAATGCACAAACAGTAATTTCTCCGCATTGCAAGGTGCAATTCTGAAATTTTTTGCTTTTTCCTGCTCCTCTTAGCATGATAAAGAAGATTCAAAGAGAGTGAGATGCCAGCTCCTTTCATTCAGTCAGTAGCTTCAATCATTTCTGGACGTTTTTCAATGGCAAAAATCAATGAATATTGTAAATGCACAAACAGTAATTTCTCCGCATTGCAAGGTGCAATTCTGAAATTTTTTGCTTTTTCCTGCTCCTCTTAGCATGATAAAGAAGATTCAAAGAGAGTGAGATGCCAGCTCCTTTCATTCAGTCAGTAGCTTCAAACATTTCTGGAATATGAATAACATGATGTTTTTCAATGGCAAAAATCAATGAATATTGTAAATGCACAAACAGTAATTTCTCCGCATTGCAAGGTGCAAGTCTGAAATTTTTTGCTTTTTCCTGCTCCTCTTAGCATGATAAAGAAGATTCAAAGAGAGTGAGATGCCAGCTACTTTCATTCAGTCAGTAGCTTCAATCATTTCTGGACGTTTTTCAATGGTAAAAATCAATGAATATTGTAAATGCACAAACAGTAATTTCTCCACATTGCAATGTGCAATTCTAAAATTTTTTGCTTTTTCCTGCTCCTCTTAGCATGATAAAGAAGATTCAAAGAGAGTGAGATGCCAGCTCCTTTCATTCAGTCAGTAGCTTCAAACATTTCTGGTATATGAATAACATGATGTTTTTCAATGGCAAAAATCAATGAATATTGTAAATGCACAAACAGTAATTTCTCCGCATTGCAAGGTGCAATTCTGAAATTTTTTGCTTTTTCCTGCTCCTCTTAGCATGATAAAGAAGATTCAAAGAGAGTGAGATGCCAACTCCTTTCATTCAGTCAGTAGCTTCAAACATTTCTGGTATATGAATAACATGATGTTTTTCAATGGCAAAAATCAATGAATATTGTAAATGCACAAACAGTAATTTCTCCGCATTGCAAGGTGCAATTCTGAAATTTTTTGCTTTTTCCTGCTCCTCTTAGCATGATAAAGAAGATTCAAAGAGAGTGAGGTGCCAGCTCCTTTCATTCAGTCAGTAGCTTCAAACATTTCTGGTATATGAATAACATGTTTTTCAATGGCAAAAATCAATGAATATTGTAAATGCACAAACAGTAATTTCTCCGCATTGCAAGGTGCAATTCTGAAATTTTTTGCTTTTTCCTGCTCCTCTTAGCATGATAAAGAAGATTCAAAGAGAGTGAGATGCCAGCTCCTTTCATTCAATCAGTAGCTTCAATCATTTCTGGACGTTTTTCAATGGCAAAAATCAATGAATATTGTAAATGCACAAACAGTAATTTCTCCGCATTGCAAGGTGCAATTCTGAAATTTTTTGCTTTTTCCTGCTCCTCTTAGCATGATAAAGAAGATTCAAAGAGAGTGAGATGCCAGATCCTTTCATTCAGTCAGTAGCTTCAATCATTTCTGGACGTTTTTCAATGGCAAAAATCAATGAATATTGTAAATGCACAAACAGTAATTTCTCCGCATTGCAAGGTGCAATTCTGAAATTTTTTGCTTTTTCCTGCTCCTCTTAGCATGATAAAGAAGATTCAAAGAGAGTGAGATGCCAGCTCCTTTGATTCAGTCAGTAGCTTCAAACATTTCTGGTATATGAATAACATGATGTTTTTCAATGGCAAAAATCAATGAATATTGTAAATGCACAAACAGTAATTTCTCCGCATTGCAAGGTGCAAGTCTGAAATTTTTTGCTTTTTCCTGCTCCTCTTAGCATGATAAAGAAGATTCAAAGAGAGTGAGATGCCAGCTACTTTCATTCAGTCAGTAGCTTCAATCATTTCTGGACGTTTTTCAATGGTAAAAATCAATGAATATTGTAAATGCACAAACAGTAATTTCTCCACATTGCAAGGTGCAATTCTGAAATTTTTTGCTTTTTCCTGCTCCTCTTAGCATGATAAAGAAGATTCAAAGAGAGTGAGATGCCAGCTCCTTTCATTCAGTCAGTAGCTTCAAACATTTCTGGTATATGAATAACATGATGTTTTTCAATGGCAAAAATCAATGAATATTGTAAATGCACAAACAGTAATTTCTCCGCATTGCAAGGTGCAAGTCTGAAATTTTTTGCTTTTTCCTGCTCCTCTTAGCATGATAAAGAAGATTCAAAGAGAGTGAGATGCCAGCTACTTTCATTCAGTCAGTAGCTTCAATCATTTCTGGACGTTTTTCAATGGTAAAAATCAATGAATATTGTAAATGCACAAACAGTAATTTCTCCACATTGCAAGGTGCAATTCTGAAATTTTTTGCTTTTTCCTGCTCCTCTTAGCATGATAAAGAAGATTCAAAGAGAGTGAGATGCCAGCTCCTTTCATTCAGTCAGTAGCTTCAAACATTTCTGGTATATGAATAACATGATGTTTTTCAATGGCAAAAATCAATGAATATTGTAAATGCACAAACAGTAATTTCTCCACATTGCAAGGTGCAATTCTGAAATTTTTTGCTTTTTCCTGCTCCTCTTAGCATGATAAAGAAGATTCAAAGAGAGTGAGATGCCAGCTCCTTTCATTCAGTCAGTAGCTTCAAACATTTCTGGTATATGAATAACATGATGTTTTTCAATGGCAAAAATCAATGAATATTGTAAATGCACAAACAGTAATTTCTCCGCATTGCAAGGTGCAATTCTGAAATTTTTTGCTTTTTCCTGCTCCTCTTAGCATGATAAAGAAGATTCAAAGAGAGTGAGATGCCAGCTCCTTTCATTCAGTCAGTAGCTTCAATCATTTCTGGACGTTTTTCAATGGCAAAAATCAATGAATATTGTAAATGCACAAACAGTAATTTCTCCGCATTGCAAGGTGCAATTCTGAAATTTTTTGCTTTTTCCTGCTCCTCTTAGCATGATAAAGAAGATTCAAAGAGAGTGAGATGTCAGCTCCTTTCATTCAGTCAGTAGCTTCAAACATTTCTGGTATATGAATAACATGATGTTTTTCAATGGCAAAAATCAATGAATATTGTAAATGCACAAACAGTAATTTCTCCGCATTGCAAGGTGCAATTCTGAAATTTTTTGCTTTTTCCTGCTCCTCTTAGCATGATAAAGAAGATTCAAAGAGAGTGAGATGCCAGCTCCTTTCATTCAGTCAGTAGCTTCAATCATTTCTGGACGTTTTTCAATGGCAAAAATCAATGAATATTGTAAATGCACAAACAGTAATTTCTCCGCATTGCAAGGTGCAATTCTGAAATTTTTTGCTTTTTCCTGCTCCTCTTAGCATGATAAAGAAGATTCAAAGAGAGTGAGATGCCAGCTCCTTTCATTCAGTCAGTAGCTTCAAACATTTCTGGTATATGAATAACATGATGTTTTTCAATGGCAAAAATCAATGAATATTGTAAATGCACAAACAGTAATTTCTCCGCATTGCAAGGTGCAAGTCTGAAATTTTTTGCTTTTTCCTGCTCCTCTTAGCATGATAAAGAAGATTCAAAGAGAGTGAGATGACAGCTCCTTTCATTTAGTCAGTACCTTCAATCATTTCTGGACGTTTTTCAATGGCAAAAATCAATGAATATTGTAAATGCACAAACAGTAATTTCTCCGCATTGCAAGGTGCAATTCTGAAATTTTTTGCTTTTTCCTGCTCCTCTTAGCATGATAAAGAAGATTCAAAGAGAGTGAGATGACAGCTCCTTTCATTTAGTCAGTACCTTCAATCATTTCTGGACGTTTTTCAATGGCAAAAATCAATGAATATTGTAAATGCACAAACAGTAATTTCTCCGCATTGCAAGGTGCAATTCTGAAATTTTTTGCTTTTTCCCGCTCCTCTTAGCATGATAAAGAAGATTGAAAGAGAGTGAGGTGCCAGCTCCTTTCATTCAGTCAGTAGCTTCAAACATTTCTGGTATATGAATAACATGTTTTTCAATGGCAAAAATCAATGAATATTGTAAATGCACAAACAGTAATTTCTCCGCATTGCAAGGTGCAATTCTGAAATTTTTTGATTTTTCCTGCTCCTCTTAGCATGATAAAGAAGATTCAAAGAGAGTGAGATGCCAGCTCCTTTCATTCAGTCAGTAGCTTCAATCATTTCTGGACGTTTTTCAATGGCAAAAATCAATGAATATTGTAAATGCACAAACAGTAATTTCTCCGCATTGCAAGGTGCAATTCTGAAATTTTTTGCTTTTTCCTGCTCCTCTTAGCATGATAAAGAAGATTCAAAGAGAGTGAGATGCCAGCTCCTTTCATTCAGTCAGTAGCTTCAAACATTTCTGGTATATGAATAACATGATGTTTTTCAATGGCAAAAATCAATGAATATTGTAAATGCACAAACAGTAATTTCTCCGCATTGCAAGGTGCAATTCTGAAATTTTTTGCTTTTTCCTGCTCCTCTTAGCATGATAAAGAAGATTCAAAGAGAGTGAGATGCCAGCTCCTTTCATTCAGTCAGTAGCTTCAAACATTTCTGGTATATGAATAACATGATGTTTTTCAATGGCAAAAATCAATGAATATTGTAAATGCACAAACAGTAATTTCTCCGCATTGCAAGGTGCAAGTCTGAAATTTTTTGCTTTTTCCTGCTCCTCTTAGCATGATAAAGAAGATTCAAAGAGAGTGAGATGCCAGCTACTTTCATTCAGTCAGTAGCTTCAATCATTTCTGGACGTTTTTCAATGGTAAAAATCAATGAATATTGTAAATGCACAAACAGTAATTTCTCCACATTGCAAGGTGCAATTCTGAAATTTTTTGCTTTTTCCTGCTCCTCTTAGCATGATAAAGAAGATTCAAAGAGAGTGAGATGCCAGCTCCTTTCATTCAGTCAGTAGCTTCAAACATTTCTGGTATATGAATAACATGATGTTTTTCAATGGCAAACATCAATGAATATTGTAAATGCACAAACAGTAATTTCTCCGCATTGCAAGGTGCAATTCTGAAATTTTTTGCTTTTTCCTGCTCCTCTTAGCATGATAAAGAAGATTCAAAGAGAGTGAGATGCCAGCTCCTTTCATTCAGTCAGTAGCTTCAATCATTTCTGGATGTTTTTCAATGGCAAAAATCAATGAATATTGTAAATGCACAAACTGTAATTTCTCCGCATTGCAAGGTGCAATTCTGAAATTTTTTGCTTTTTCCTGCTCCTCTTAGCATGATAAAGAAGATTCAAAGAGAGTGAGATGCCAGCTCCTTTCATTCAGTCAGTAGCTTCAATCATTTCTGGACGTTTTTCAATGGCAAAAATCAATGAATATTGTAAATGCACAAACAGTAATTTCTCCGCATTGCAAGGTGCAATTCTGAAATTTTTTGCTTTTTCCTGCTCCTCTTAGCATGATAAAGAAGATTCAAAGAGAGTGAGATGCCAGCTCCTTTCATTCAGTCAGTAGCTTCAATCATTTCTGGACGTTTTTCAATGGCAAAAATCAATGAATATTGTAAATGCACAAACAGTAATTTCTCCGCATTGCAAGGTGCAATTCTGAAATTTTTTGCTTTTTCCCGCTCCTCTTAGCATGATAAAGAAGATTCAAAGAGAGTGAGGTGCCAGCTCCTTTCATTCAGTCAGTAGCTTCAAACATTTCTGGTATATGAATAACATGTTTTTCAATGGCAAAAATCAATGAATATTGTAAATGCACAAACAGTAATTTCTCCGCATTGCAAGGTGCAATTCTGAAATTTTTTGATTTTTCCTGCTCCTCTTAGCATGATAAAGAAGATTCAAAGAGAGTGAGATGCCAGCTCCTTTCATTCAGTCAGTAGCTTCAATCATTTCTGGACGTTTTTCAATGGCAAAAATCAATGAATATTGTAAAAGCACAAACAGTAATTTCTCCGCATTGCAAGGTGCAATTCTGAAATTTTTTGCTTTTTCCTGCTCCTCTTAGCATGATAAAGAAGATTCAAAGAGAGTGAGATGCCAGCTCCTTTCATTCAGTCAGTAGCTTCAAACATTTCTGGTATATGAATAACATGATGTTTTTCAATGGCAAAAATCAATGAATATTGTAAATGCACAAACAGTAATTTCTCCGCATTGCAAGGTGCAATTCTGAAATTTTTTGCTTTTTCCCGCTCCTCTTAGCATGATAAAGAAGATTCAAAGAGAGTGAGGTGCCAGCTCCTTTCATTCAGTCAGTAGCTTCAAACATTTCTGGTATATGAATAACATGTTTTTCAATGGCAAAAATCAATGAATATTGTAAATGCACAAACAGTAATTTCTCCGCATTGCAAGGTGCAATTCTGAAATTTTTTGATTTTTCCTGCTCCTCTTAGCATGATAAAGAAGATTCAAAGAGAGTGAGATGCCAGCTCCTTTCATTCAGTCAGTAGCTTCAAACATTTCTGGTATATGAATAACATGATGTTTTTCAATGGCAAAAATCAATGAATATTGTAAATGCACAAACAGTAATTTCTCCGCATTGCAAGGTGCAATTCTGAAATTTTTTGCTTTTTCCTGCTCCTCTTAGCATGATAAAGAAGATTCAAAGAGAGTGAGATGCCAGCTCCTTTCATTCAGTCAGTAGCTTCAATCATTTCTGGACGTTTTTCAATGGCAAAAATCAATGAATATTGTAAATGCACAAACAGTAATTTCTCCGCATTGCAAGGTGCAATTCTGAAATTTTTTGCTTTTTCCTGCTCCTCTTAGCATGATAAAGAAGATTCAAAGAGAGTGAGATGTCAGCTCCTTTCATTCAGTCAGTAGCTTCAAACATTTCTGGTATATGAATAACATGATGTTTTTCAATGGCAAAAATCAATGAATATTGTAAATGCACAAACAGTAATTTCTCCGCATTGCAAGGTGCAATTCTGAAATTTTTTGCTTTTTCCTGCTCCTCTTAGCATGATAAAGAAGATTCAAAGAGAGTGAGATGCCAGCTCCTTTCATTCAGTCAGTAGCTTCAATCATTTCTGGACGTTTTTCAATGGCAAAAATCAATGAATATTGTAAATGCACAAACAGTAATTTCTCCGCATTGCAAGGTGCAATTCTGAAATTTTTTGCTTTTTCCTGCTCCTCTTAGCATGATAAAGAAGATTCAAAGAGAGTGAGATGCCAGCTCCTTTCATTCAGTCAGTAGCTTCAAACATTTCTGGTATATGAATAACATGATGTTTTTCAATGGCAAAAATCAATGAATATTGTAAATGCACAAACAGTAATTTCTCCGCATTGCAAGGTGCAAGTCTGAAATTTTTTGCTTTTTCCTGCTCCTCTTAGCATGATAAAGAAGATTCAAAGAGAGTGAGATGACAGCTCCTTTCATTTAGTCAGTACCTTCAATCATTTCTGGACGTTTTTCAATGGCAAAAATCAATGAATATTGTAAATGCACAAACAGTAATTTCTCCGCATTGCAAGGTGCAATTCTGAAATTTTTTGCTTTTTCCTGCTCCTCTTAGCATGATAAAGAAGATTCAAAGAGAGTGAGATGACAGCTCCTTTCATTTAGTCAGTACCTTCAATCATTTCTGGACGTTTTTCAATGGCAAAAATCAATGAATATTGTAAATGCACAAACAGTAATTTCTCCGCATTGCAAGGTGCAATTCTGAAATTTTTTGCTTTTTCCCGCTCCTCTTAGCATGATAAAGAAGATTGAAAGAGAGTGAGGTGCCAGCTCCTTTCATTCAGTCAGTAGCTTCAAACATTTCTGGTATATGAATAACATGTTTTTCAATGGCAAAAATCAATGAATATTGTAAATGCACAAACAGTAATTTCTCCGCATTGCAAGGTGCAATTCTGAAATTTTTTGATTTTTCCTGCTCCTCTTAGCATGATAAAGAAGATTCAAAGAGAGTGAGATGCCAGCTCCTTTCATTCAGTCAGTAGCTTCAATCATTTCTGGACGTTTTTCAATGGCAAAAATCAATGAATATTGTAAATGCACAAACAGTAATTTCTCCGCATTGCAAGGTGCAATTCTGAAATTTTTTGCTTTTTCCTGCTCCTCTTAGCATGATAAAGAAGATTCAAAGAGAGTGAGATGCCAGCTCCTTTCATTCAGTCAGTAGCTTCAAACATTTCTGGTATATGAATAACATGATGTTTTTCAATGGCAAAAATCAATGAATATTGTAAATGCACAAACAGTAATTTCTCCGCATTGCAAGGTGCAATTCTGAAATTTTTTGCTTTTTCCTGCTCCTCTTAGCATGATAAAGAAGATTCAAAGAGAGTGAGATGCCAGCTCCTTTCATTCAGTCAGTAGCTTCAAACATTTCTGGTATATGAATAACATGATGTTTTTCAATGGCAAAAATCAATGAATATTGTAAATGCACAAACAGTAATTTCTCCGCATTGCAAGGTGCAAGTCTGAAATTTTTTGCTTTTTCCTGCTCCTCTTAGCATGATAAAGAAGATTCAAAGAGAGTGAGATGCCAGCTACTTTCATTCAGTCAGTAGCTTCAATCATTTCTGGACGTTTTTCAATGGTAAAAATCAATGAATATTGTAAATGCACAAACAGTAATTTCTCCACATTGCAAGGTGCAATTCTGAAATTTTTTGCTTTTTCCTGCTCCTCTTAGCATGATAAAGAAGATTCAAAGAGAGTGAGATGCCAGCTCCTTTCATTCAGTCAGTAGCTTCAAACATTTCTGGTATATGAATAACATGATGTTTTTCAATGGCAAACATCAATGAATATTGTAAATGCACAAACAGTAATTTCTCCGCATTGCAAGGTGCAATTCTGAAATTTTTTGCTTTTTCCTGCTCCTCTTAGCATGATAAAGAAGATTCAAAGAGAGTGAGATGCCAGCTCCTTTCATTCAGTCAGTAGCTTCAATCATTTCTGGATGTTTTTCAATGGCAAAAATCAATGAATATTGTAAATGCACAAACTGTAATTTCTCCGCATTGCAAGGTGCAATTCTGAAATTTTTTGCTTTTTCCTGCTCCTCTTAGCATGATAAAGAAGATTCAAAGAGAGTGAGATGCCAGCTCCTTTCATTCAGTCAGTAGCTTCAATCATTTCTGGACGTTTTTCAATGGCAAAAATCAATGAATATTGTAAATGCACAAACAGTAATTTCTCCGCATTGCAAGGTGCAATTCTGAAATTTTTTGCTTTTTCCTGCTCCTCTTAGCATGATAAAGAAGATTCAAAGAGAGTGAGATGCCAGCTCCTTTCATTCAGTCAGTAGCTTCAATCATTTCTGGACGTTTTTCAATGGCAAAAATCAATGAATATTGTAAATGCACAAACAGTAATTTCTCCGCATTGCAAGGTGCAATTCTGAAATTTTTTGCTTTTTCCCGCTCCTCTTAGCATGATAAAGAAGATTCAAAGAGAGTGAGGTGCCAGCTCCTTTCATTCAGTCAGTAGCTTCAAACATTTCTGGTATATGAATAACATGTTTTTCAATGGCAAAAATCAATGAATATTGTAAATGCACAAACAGTAATTTCTCCGCATTGCAAGGTGCAATTCTGAAATTTTTTGATTTTTCCTGCTCCTCTTAGCATGATAAAGAAGATTCAAAGAGAGTGAGATGCCAGCTCCTTTCATTCAGTCAGTAGCTTCAATCATTTCTGGACGTTTTTCAATGGCAAAAATCAATGAATATTGTAAAAGCACAAACAGTAATTTCTCCGCATTGCAAGGTGCAATTCTGAAATTTTTTGCTTTTTCCTGCTCCTCTTAGCATGATAAAGAAGATTCAAAGAGAGTGAGATGCCAGCTCCTTTCATTCAGTCAGTAGCTTCAAACATTTCTGGTATATGAATAACATGATGTTTTTCAATGGCAAAAATCAATGAATATTGTAAATGCACAAACAGTAATTTCTCCGCATTGCAAGGTGCAATTCTGAAATTTTTTGCTTTTTCCCGCTCCTCTTAGCATGATAAAGAAGATTCAAAGAGAGTGAGGTGCCAGCTCCTTTCATTCAGTCAGTAGCTTCAAACATTTCTGGTATATGAATAACATGTTTTTCAATGGCAAAAATCAATGAATATTGTAAATGCACAAACAGTAATTTCTCCGCATTGCAAGGTGCAATTCTGAAATTTTTTGATTTTTCCTGCTCCTCTTAGCATGATAAAGAAGATTCAAAGAGAGTGAGATGCCAGCTCCTTTCATTCAGTCAGTAGCTTCAATCATTTCTGGACGTTTTTCAATGGCAAAAATCAATGAATATTGTAAAAGCACAAACAGTAATTTCTCCGCATTGCAAGGTGCAATTCTGAAATTTTTTGCTTTTTCCTGCTCCTCTTAGCATGATAAAGAAGATTCAAAGAGAGTGAGATGCCAGCTCCTTTCATTCAGTCAGTAGCTTCAAACATTTCTGGTATATGAATAACATGATGTTTTTCAATGGCAAAAATCAATGAATATTGTAAATGCACAAACAGTAATTTCTCCGCATTGCAAGGTGCAATTCTGAAATTTTTTGCTTTTTCCTGCTCCTCTTAGCATGATAAAGAAGATTCAAAGAGAGTGAGATGCCAGCTCCTTTCATTCAGTCAGTAGCTTCAAACATTTCTTGTATATGAATAACATGATGTTTTTCAATGGCAAAAATCAATGAATATTGTAAATGCACAAACAGTAATTTCTCCGCATTGCAAGGTGCAAGTCTGAAATTTTTTGCTTTTTCCTGCTCCTCTTAGCATGATAAAGAAGATTCAAAGAGAGTGAGATGCCAGCTACTTTCATTCAGTCAGTAGCTTCAATCATTTCTGGACGTTTTTCAATGGTAAAAATCAATGAATATTGTAAATGCACAAACAGTAATTTCTCCACATTGCAAGGTGCAATTCTGAAATTTTTTGCTTTTTCCTGCTCCTCTTAGCATGATAAAGAAGATTCAAAGAGAGTGAGATGCCAGCTCCTTTCATTCAGTCAGTAGCTTCAAACATTTCTGGTATATGAATAACATGATGTTTTTCAATGGCAAAAATCAATGAATATTGTAAATGCACAAACAGTAATTTCTCCGCATTGCAAGGTGCAATTCTGAAATTTTTTGCTTTTTCCTGCTCCTCTTAGCATGATAAAGAAGATTCAAAGAGAGTGAGATGCCAGCTCCTTTCATTCAGTCAGTAGCTTCAATCATTTCTGGATGTTTTTCAATGGCAAAAATCAATGAATATTGTAAATGCACAAACTGTAATTTCTCCGCATTGCAAGGTGCAATTCTGAAATTTTTTGCTTTTTCCTGCTCCTCTTAGCATGATAAAGAAGATTCAAAGAGAGTGAGATGCCAGCTCCTTTCATTCAGTCAGTAGCTTCAATCATTTCTGGACGTTTTTCAGTGGCAAAAATCAATGAATATTGTAAATGCACAAACAGTAATTTCTCCGCATTGCAAGGTGCAATTCTGAAATTTTTTGCTTTTTCCTGCTCCTCTTAGCATGATAAAGAAGATTCAAAGAGAGTGAGATGCCAGCTCCTTTCATTCAGTCAGTACCTTCAATCATTTCTGGACGTTTTTCAATGGCAAAAATCAATGAATATTGTAAATGCACAAACAGTAATTTCTCCGCATTGCAAGGTGCAAGTCTGAAATTTTTTGCTTTTTCCTGCTCCTCTTAGCATGATAAAGAAGATTCAAAGAGAGTGAGATGCCAGCTACTTTCATTCAGTCAGTAGCTTCAATCATTTCTGGACGTTTTTCAATGGTAAAAATCAATGAATATTGTAAATGCACAAACAGTAATTTCTCCACATTGCAAGGTGCAATTCTGAATTTTTTTGCTTTTTCCTGCTCCTCTTAGCATGATAACGAAGATTCAAAGAGAGTGAGATGCCAGCTCCTTTCATTCAGTCAGTAGCTTCAAACATTTCTGGTATATGAATAACGATGTTTTTCAATGGCAAAAATCAATGAATATTGTAAATGCACAAACAGTAATTTCTCCGCATTGCAAGGTGCAATTCTGAAATTTTTTGCTTTTTCCTGCTCCTCTTAGCATGATAAAGAAGATTCAAAGAGAGTGAGATGCCAGCTCCTTTCATTCAGTCAGTAGCTTCAATCATTTCTGGATGTTTTTCAATGGCAAAAATCAATGAATATTGTAAATGCACAAACTGTAATTTCTCCGCATTGCAAGGTGCAATACTGAAATTTTTTGCTTTTTCCTGCTCCTCTTAGCATGATAAAGAAGATTCAAAGAGAGTGAGATGCCAGCTCCTTTCATTCAGTCAGTAGCTTCAATCATTTCTGGACGTTTTTCAATGGCAAAAATCAATGAATATTGTAAATGCACAAACAGTAATTTCTCCGCATTGCAAGGTGCAATTCTGAAATTTTTTGCTTTTTCCTGCTCCTCTTAGCATGATAAAGAAGATTCAAAGAGAGTGAGATGCCAGCTCCTTTCATTCAGTCAGTAGCTTCAATCATTTCTGGACGTTTTTCAATGGCAAAAATCAATGAATATTGTAAATGCACAAACAGTAATTTCTCCGCATTGCAAGGTGCAATTCTGAAATTTTTTGCTTTTTCCCGCTCCTCTTAGCATGATAAAGAAGATTCAAAGAGAGTGAGGTGCCAGCTCCTTTCATTCAGTCAGTAGCTTCAAACATTTCTGGTATATGAATAACATGTTTTTCAATGGCAAAAATCAATGAATATTGTAAATGCACAAACAGTAATTTCTCCGCATTGCAAGGTGCAATTCTGAAATTTTTTGATTTTTCCTGCTCCTCTTAGCATGATAAAGAAGATTCAAAGAGAGTGAGATGCCAGCTCCTTTCATTCAGTCAGTAGCTTCAATCATTTCTGGACGTTTTTCAATGGCAAAAATCAATGAATATTGTAAAAGCACAAACAGTAATTTCTCCGCATTGCAAGGTGCAATTCTGAAATTTTTTGCTTTTTCCTGCTCCTCTTAGCATGATAAAGAAGATTCAAAGAGAGTGAGATGCCAGCTCCTTTCATTCAGTCAGTAGCTTCAAACATTTCTGGTATATGAATAACATGATGTTTTTCAATGGCAAAAATCAATGAATATTGTAAATGCACAAACAGTAATTTCTCCGCATTGCAAGGTGCAATTCTGAAATTTTTTGCTTTTTCCTGCTCCTCTTAGCATGATAAAGAAGATTCAAAGAGAGTGAGATGCCAGCTCCTTTCATTCAGTCAGTAGCTTCAAACATTTCTGGTATATGAATAACATGATGTTTTTCAATGCCAAAAATCAATGAATATTGTAAATGCACAAACAGTAATTTCTCCGCATTGCAAGGTGCAAGTCTGAAATTTTTTGCTTTTTCCTGCTCCTCTTAGCATGATAAAGAAGATTCAAAGAGAGTGAGATGCCAGCTACTTTCATGCAGTCAGTAGCTTCAATCATTTCTGGACGTTTTTCAATGGTAAAAATCAATGAATATTGTAAATGCACAAACAGTAATTTCTCCACATTGCAAGGTGCAATTCTGAAATTTTTTGCTTTTTCCTGCTCCTCTTAGCATGATAAAGAAGATTCAAAGAGAGTGAGATGCCAGCTCCTTTCATTCAGTCAGTAGCTTCAAACATTTCTGGTATATGAAAAACATGTTTTTCAATGGCAAAAATCAATGAATATTGTAAATGCACAAACAGTAATATCTCCACATTGCACGGTGCAATTCTGAAATTTTTAGCTTTTTCCTGTTAATCCTAGCATGATAAAGAAGATTCAAAGAGAGTGAGATGCCAGCTCCTTTCATTCAGTCAGTAGCTTCAAACATTTCTGGTATATGAAAAACATGTTTTTCCATGGCAAAAATCAATGAATATTGTAAATGCACAAACAGTAATATCTCCACATTGCAAGGTGCAATTCTGAAATTTTTTGCTTTTTCCTGCTAATCCTAGCATGATAAAGAAGATTCAAAGAGAGTGAGATGCCAGCTCCTTTCATTCAGTCAGTAGCTTCAAACATTTCTGGTATATGAAAAACATGTTTTTCAATGGCAAAAATCAATGAATATTGTAAATGCACAAACAGTAATATCTCCACATTGCACGGTGCAATTCTGAAATTTTTAGCTTTTTCCTGTTAATCCTAGCATGATAAAGAAGATTCAAAGAGAGTGAGATGCCAGCTCCTTTCATTCAGTCAGTAGCTTCAAACATTTCTGGTATATGAAAAACATGTTTTTCAATGGCAAAAATCAATGAATATTGTAAATGCACAAACAGTAATATCTCCACATTGCAAGGTGCAATTCTGAAATTCTTTGCTTTTTCCTGTTAATCCTAGCATGATAAAGAAGATTCAAAGAGAGTGAGATGCCAGCTCCTTTCATTCAGTCAGTAGCTTCAAACATTTCTGGTATATGAAAAACATGTTTTTCAATGGCAAAAATCAATGAATATTGTAAATGCACAAACAGTAATATCTCCACATTGCAAGGTGCAATTCTGAAATTTTTTGCTTTTTCCTGCTAATCCTAGCATGATAAAGAAGATTCAAAGAGAGTGAGATGCCAGCTCCTTTCATTCAGTCAGTAGCTTCAAACATTTCTGGTATATGAAAAACATGTTTTTCAATGGCAAAAATCAATGAATATTGTAAATGCACAAACAGTAATATCTCCACATTGCACGGTGCAATTCTGAAATTTTTAGCTTTTTCCTGTTAATCCTAGCATGATAAAGAAGATTCAAAGAGAGTGAGATGCCAGCTCCTTTCATTCAGTCAGTAGCTTCAAACATTTCTGGTATATGAAAAACATGTTTTTCAATGGCAAAAATCAATGAATATTGTAAATGCACAAACAGTAATATCTCCACATTGCAAGGTGCAATTCTGAAATTTTTTGCTTTTTCCTGCTAATCCTAGCATGATAAAGAAGATTCAAAGAGAGTGAGATGCCAGCTCCTTTCATTCAGTCAGTAGCTTCAAACATTTCTGGTATATGAAAAACATGTTTTTCAATGGCAAAAATCAATGAATATTGTAAATGCACAAACAGTATTATCTCCACATTGCACGGTGCAATTCTGAAATTTTTAGCTTTTTCCTGTTAATCCTAGCATGATAAAGAAGATTCAAAGAGAGTGAGATGCCAGCTCCTTTCATTCAGTCAGTAGCTTCAAACATTTCTGGTATATGAAAAACATGTTTTTCAATGGCAAAAATCAATGAATATTGTAAATGCACAAACAGTAATATCTCCACATTGCAAGGTGCAATTCTGAAATTTTTTGCTTTTTCCTGTTAATCCTAGCATGATAAAGAAGATTCAAAGAGAGTGAGACGCCAGCTCCTTTCATTCAGTCAGTAGCTTCAAACATTTCTGGTATATGAAAAACATGTTTTTCAATGGCAAAAATCAATGAATATTGTAAATGCACAAACAGTAATATCTCCACATTGCAAGGTGCAATTCTGAAATTTTTTGCTTTTTCCTGCTAATCCTAGCATGATAAAGAAGATTCAAAGAGAGTGAGATGCCAGCTCCTTTCATTCAGTCAGTAGCTTCAAACATTTCTGGTATATGAAAAACATGTTTTTCAATGGCAAAAATCAATGAATATTGTAAATGCACAAACAGTAATATCTCCACATTGCAAGGTGCAATTCTGAATTTTTTTGCTTTTTCCTGCTAATCCTAGCATGATAAAGAAGATTCAAAGAGAGTGAGATGCCAGCTCCTTTCATTCAGTCAGTAGCTTCAAACATTTCTGGTATATGAAAAACATGTTTTTCAATGGCAAAAATCAATGAATATTGTAAATGCACAAACAGTAATATCTCCACATTGCAAGGTGCAATTCTGAAATTTTTTGCTTTTTCCTGTTAATCCTAGCATGATAAAGAAGATTCAAAGAGAGTGAGATGCCAGCTCCTTTCATTCAGTCAGTAGCTTCAAACATTTCTGGTATATAAAAAACATGTTTTTCAATGGCAAAAATCAATGAATATTGTAAATGCACAAACAGTAATATCTCCACATTGCAAGGTGCAATTCTGAAATTTTTTGCTTTTTCCTGCTAATCCTAGCATGATAAAGAAGATTCAAAGAGAGTGAGATGCCAGCTCCTTTCATTCAGTCAGTAGCTTCAAACATTTCTGGTATATGAAAAACATGTTTTTCAATGGCAAAAATCAATGAATATTGTAAATGCACAAACAGTAATATCTCCACATTGCACGGTGCAATTCTGAAATTTTTAGCTTTTTCCTGTTAATCCTAGCATGATAAAGAAGATTCAAAGAGAGTGAGATGCCAGCTCCTTTCATTCAGTCAGTAGCTTCAAACATTTCTGGTATATGAAAAACATGTTTTTCAATGGCAAAAATCAATGAATATTGTAAATGCACAAACAGTAATATCTCCACATTGCAAGGTGCAATTCTGAAATTTTTTGCTTTTTCCTGCTAATCCTAGCATGATAAAGAAGATTCAAAGAGAGTGAGATGCCAGCTCCTTTCATTCAGTCAGTAGCTTCAAACATTTCTGGTATATGAAAAACATGTTTTTCAATGGCAAAAATCAATGAATATTGTAAATGCACAAACAGTAATATCTCCACATTGCAAGGTGCAATTCTGAAATTTTTTGCTTTTTCCTGTTAATCCTAGCATGATAAAGAAGATTCAAAGAGAGTGAGATGCCAGCTCCTTTCATTCAGTCAGTAGCTTCAAACATTTCTGGTATATGAAAAACATGTTTTTCAATGGCAAAAATCAATGAATATTGTAAATTCACAAACAGTAATATCTCCACATTGCAAGGTGCAATTCTGAAATTTTTTGCTTTTTCCTGCTAATCGTAGCATGATAAAGAAGATTCAAAGAGAGTGAGATGCCAGCTCCTTTCATTCAGTCAGTAGCTTCAAACATTTCTGGTATATGAAAAACATGTTTTTCAATGGCAAAAATCAATGAATATTGTAAATGCACAAACAGTAATATCTCCACATTGCACGGTGCAATTCTGAAATTTTTAGCTTTTTCCTGTTAATCCTAGCATGATAAAGAAGATTCAAAGAGAGTGAGATGCCAGCTCCTTTCATTCAGTCAGTAGCTTCAAACATTTCTGGTATATGAAAAACATGTTTTTCAATGGCAAAAATCAATGAATATTGTAAATGCACAAACAGTAATATCTCCACATTGCAAGGTGCAATTCTGAAATTTTTTGCTTTTTCCTGTTAATCCTAGCATGATAAAGAAGATTCAAAGAGAGTGAGATGCCAGCTCCTTTCATTCAGTCAGTAGCTTCAAACATTTCTGGTATATGAAAAACATGTTTTTCAATGGCAAAAATCAATGAATATTGTAAATGCACAAACAGTAATTTCTCCGCATTGCAAGGTGCAAGTCTGAAATTTTTTGCTTTTTCCTGCTCCTCTTAGCATGATAAAGAAGATTCAAAGAGAGTGAGATGCCAGCTCCTTTCATTCAGTCAGTAGCTTCAATCATTTCTGGACGTTTTTCAATGGCAAAAATCAATGAATATTGTAAATGCACAAACAGTAATTTCTCCGCATTGCAAGGTGCAATTCTGAAATTTTTTGCTTTTTCCTGCTCCTCTTAGCATGATAAAGAAGATTCAAAGAGAGTGAGATGCCAGCTCCTTTCATTCAGTCAGTAGCTTCAAACATTTCTGGTATATGAATAACATGATGTTTTTCAATGGCAAAAATCAATGAATATTGTAAATGCACAAACAGTAATTTCTCCGCATTGCAAGGTGCAAGTCTGAAATTTTTTGCTTTTTCCTGCTCCTCTTAGCATGATAAAGAAGATTCAAAGAGAGTGAGATGCCAGTTACTTTCATGCAGTCAGTAGCTTCAATCATTTCTGGACGTTTTTCAATGGTAAAAATCAATGAATATTGTAAATGCACAAACAGTAATTTCTCCACATTGCAAGGTGCAATTCTGAAATTTTTTGCTTTTTCCTGCTCCTCTTAGCATGATAAAGAAGATTCAAAGAGAGTGAGATGCCAGCTCCTTTCATTCAGTCAGTAGCTTCAAACATTTCTGGTATATGAATAACATGATGTTTTTCAATGGCAAAAATCAATGAATATTGTAAATGCACAAACAGTAATTTCTCCGCATTGCAAGGTGCAATTCTGAAATTTTTTGCTTTTTCCTGCTCCTCTTAGCATGATAAAGAAGATTCAAAGAGAGTGAGATGCCAGCTCCTTTCATTCAGTCAGTAGCTTCAAACATTTCTGGTATATGAATAACATGATGTTTTTCAATGGCAAAAATCAATGAATATTGTAAATGCACAAACAGTAATTTCTCCGCATTGCAAGGTGCAATTCTGAAATTTTTTGCTTTTTCCTGCTCCTCTTAGCATGATAAAGAAGATTCAAAAAGAGTGAGATGCCAGCTCCTTTCATTCAGTCAGTAGCTTCAATCATTTCTGGATGTTTTTCAATGGCAAAAATCAATGAATATTGTAAATGCACAAACAGTAATTTCTCCGCATTGCAAGGTGCAATTCTGAAATTTTTTGCTTTTTCCTGCTCCTCTTAGCATGATAAAGAAGATTCAAAGAGAGTGAGATGCCAGCTCCTTTCATTCAGTCAGTAGCTTCAATCATTTCTGGATGTTTTTCAATGGCAAAAATCAATGAATATTGTAAATGCACAAACAGTAATTTCTCCGCATTGCAAGGTGCAATTCTGAAATTTTTTGCTTTTTCCTGCTCCTCTTAGCATGATAAAGAAGATTCAAAGAGAGTGAGATGCCAGCTCCTTTCATTCAGTCAGTAGCTTCAAACATTTCTGGTATATGAATAACATGATGTTTTTCAATGGCAAAAATCAATGAATATTGTAAATGCACAAACAGTAATTTCTCCGCATTGCAAGGTGCAAGTCTGAAATTTTTTTGCTTTTTCCTGCTCCTCTTAGCATGATAAAGAAGATTCAAAGAGAGTGAGATGCCAGCTACTTTCATTCAGTCAGTAGCTTCAATCATTTCTGGACGTTTTTCAATGGTAAAAATCAATGAATATTGTAAATGCACAAACAGTAATTTCTCCACATTGCAAGGTGCAATTCTGAAATTTTTTGCTTTTTCCTGCTCCTCTTAGCATGATAAAGAAGATTCAAAGAGAGTGAGATGCCAGCTCCTTTCATTCAGTCAGTAGCTTCAAACATTTCTGGTATATGAATAACATGATGTTTTTCAATGGCAAAAATCAATGAATATTGTAAATGCACAAACAGTAATTTCTCCACATTGCAAGGTGCAATTCTGAAATTTTTTGCTTTTTCCTGCTCCTCTTAGCATGATAAAGAAGATTCAAAGAGAGTGAGATGCCAGCTACTTTCATTCAGTCAGTAGCTTCAATCATTTCTGGACGTTTTTCAATGGTAAAAATCAATGAATATTGTAAATGCACAAACAGTAATTTCTCCACATTGCAAGGTGCAATTCTGAAATTTTTTGCTTTTTCCTGCTCCTCTTAGCATGATAAAGAAGATTCAAAGAGAGTGAGATGCCAGCTCCTTTCATTCAGTCAGTAGCTTCAAACATTTCTGGTATATGAAAAACATGTTTTTCAATGGCAAAAATCAATGAATATTGTAAATGCACAAACAGTAATATCTCCACATTGCAAGGTGCAATTCTGAAATTTTTTGCTTTTTCCTGTTAATCCTAGCATGATAAAGAAGATTCAAAGAGAGTGAGATGCCAGCTCCTTTCATTCAGTCAGTAGCTTCAAACATTTCTGGTATATGAAAAACATGTTTTTCAATGGCAAAAATCAATGAATATTGTAAATTCACAAACAGTAATATCTCCACATTGCAAGGTGCAATTCTGAAATTTTTTGCTTTTTCCTGCTAATCGTAGCATGATAAAGAAGATTCAAAGAGAGTGAGATGCCAGCTCCTTTCATTCAGTCAGTAGCTTCAAACATTTCTGGTATATGAAAAACATGTTTTTCAATGGCAAAAATCAATGAATATTGTAAATGCACAAACAGTAATATCTCCACATTGCACGGTGCAATTCTGAAATTTTTAGCTTTTTCCTGTTAATCCTAGCATGATAAAGAAGATTCAAAGAGAGTGAGATGCCAGCTCCTTTCATTCAGTCAGTAGCTTCAAACATTTCTGGTATATGAAAAACATGTTTTTCAATGGCAAAAATCAATGAATATTGTAAATGCACAAACAGTAATATCTCCACATTGCAAGGTGCAATTCTGAAATTTTTTGCTTTTTCCTGTTAATCCTAGCATGATAAAGAAGATTCAAAGAGAGTGAGATGCCAGCTCCTTTCATTCAGTCAGTAGCTTCAAACATTTCTGGTATATGAAAAACATGTTTTTCAATGGCAAAAATCAATGAATATTGTAAATGCACAAACAGTAATTTCTCCGCATTGCAAGGTGCAAGTCTGAAATTTTTTGCTTTTTCCTGCTCCTCTTAGCATGATAAAGAAGATTCAAAGAGAGTGAGATGCCAGCTCCTTTCATTCAGTCAGTAGCTTCAATCATTTCTGGACGTTTTTCAATGGCAAAAATCAATGAATATTGTAAATGCACAAACAGTAATTTCTCCGCATTGCAAGGTGCAATTCTGAAATTTTTTGCTTTTTCCTGCTCCTCTTAGCATGATAAAGAAGATTCAAAGAGAGTGAGATGCCAGCTCCTTTCATTCAGTCAGTAGCTTCAAACATTTCTGGTATATGAATAACATGATGTTTTTCAATGGCAAAAATCAATGAATATTGTAAATGCACAAACAGTAATTTCTCCGCATTGCAAGGTGCAAGTCTGAAATTTTTTGCTTTTTCCTGCTCCTCTTAGCATGATAAAGAAGATTCAAAGAGAGTGAGATGCCAGTTACTTTCATGCAGTCAGTAGCTTCAATCATTTCTGGACGTTTTTCAATGGTAAAAATCAATGAATATTGTAAATGCACAAACAGTAATTTCTCCACATTGCAAGGTGCAATTCTGAAATTTTTTGCTTTTTCCTGCTCCTCTTAGCATGATAAAGAAGATTCAAAGAGAGTGAGATGCCAGCTCCTTTCATTCAGTCAGTAGCTTCAAACATTTCTGGTATATGAATAACATGATGTTTTTCAATGGCAAAAATCAATGAATATTGTAAATGCACAAACAGTAATTTCTCCGCATTGCAAGGTGCAATTCTGAAATTTTTTGCTTTTTCCTGCTCCTCTTAGCATGATAAAGAAGATTCAAAGAGAGTGAGATGCCAGCTCCTTTCATTCAGTCAGTAGCTTCAAACATTTCTGGTATATGAATAACATGATGTTTTTCAATGGCAAAAATCAATGAATATTGTAAATGCACAAACAGTAATTTCTCCGCATTGCAAGGTGCAATTCTGAAATTTTTTGCTTTTTCCTGCTCCTCTTAGCATGATAAAGAAGATTCAAAAAGAGTGAGATGCCAGCTCCTTTCATTCAGTCAGTAGCTTCAATCATTTCTGGATGTTTTTCAATGGCAAAAATCAATGAATATTGTAAATGCACAAACAGTAATTTCTCCGCATTGCAAGGTGCAATTCTGAAATTTTTTGCTTTTTCCTGCTCCTCTTAGCATGATAAAGAAGATTCAAAGAGAGTGAGATGCCAGCTCCTTTCATTCAGTCAGTAGCTTCAATCATTTCTGGATGTTTTTCAATGGCAAAAATCAATGAATATTGTAAATGCACAAACAGTAATTTCTCCGCATTGCAAGGTGCAATTCTGAAATTTTTTGCTTTTTCCTGCTCCTCTTAGCATGATAAAGAAGATTCAAAGAGAGTGAGATGCCAGCTCCTTTCATTCAGTCAGTAGCTTCAAACATTTCTGGTATATGAATAATATGATGTTTTTCAATGGCAAAAATCAATGAATATTGTAAATGCACAAACAGTAATTTCTCCGCATTGCAAGGTGCAAGTCTGAAATTTTTTTGCTTTTTCCTGCTCCTCTTAGCATGATAAAGAAGATTCAAAGAGAGTGAGATGCCAGCTACTTTCATTCAGTCAGTAGCTTCAATCATTTCTGGACGTTTTTCAATGGTAAAAATCAATGAATATTGTAAATGCACAAACAGTAATTTCTCCACATTGCAAGGTGCAATTCTGAAATTTTTTGCTTTTTCCTGCTCCTCTTAGCATGATAAAGAAGATTCAAAGAGAGTGAGATGCCAGCTCCTTTCATTCAGTCAGTAGCTTCAAACATTTCTGGTATATGAATAACATGATGTTTTTCAATGGCAAAAATCAATGAATATTGTAAATGCACAAACAGTAATTTCTCCACATTGCAAGGTGCAATTCTGAAATTTTTTGCTTTTTCCTGCTCCTCTTAGCATGATAAAGAAGATTCAAAGAGAGTGAGATGCCAGCTCCTTTCATTCAGTCAGTAGCTTCAAACATTTCTGGTATATGAATAACATGTTTTTCAATGGCAAAAATCAATGAATATTGTAAATGCACAAACAGTAATTTCTCCGCATTGCAAGGTGCAATTCTGAAATTTTTTGCTTTTTCCTGCTCCTCTTAGCATGATAAAGAAGATTCAAAGAGAGTGAGATGCCAGCTCCTTTCATTCAATCAGTAGCTTCAATCATTTCTGGACGTTTTTCAATGGCAAAAATCAATGAATATTGTAAATGCACAAACAGTAATTTCTCCGCATTGCAAGGTGCAATTCTGAAATTTTTTGCTTTTTCCTGCTCCTCTTAGCATGATAAAGAAGATTCAAAGAGAGTGAGATGCCAGATCCTTTCATTCAGTCAGTAGCTTCAATCATTTCTGGACGTTTTTCAATGGCAAAAATCAATGAATATTGTAAATGCACAAACAGTAATTTCTCCGCATTGCAAGGTGCAATTCTGAAATTTTTTGCTTTTTCCTGCTCCTCTTAGCATGATAAAGAAGATTCAAAGAGAGTGAGATGCCAGCTCCTTTGATTCAGTCAGTAGCTTCAAACATTTCTGGTATATGAATAACATGATGTTTTTCAATGGCAAAAATCAATGAATATTGTAAATGCACAAACAGTAATTTCTCCGCATTGCAAGGTGCAAGTCTGAAATTTTTTGCTTTTTCCTGCTCCTCTTAGCATGATAAAGAAGATTCAAAGAGAGTGAGATGCCAGCTACTTTCATTCAGTCAGTAGCTTCAATCATTTCTGGACGTTTTTCAATGGTAAAAATCAATGAATATTGTAAATGCACAAACAGTAATTTCTCCACATTGCAAGGTGCAATTCTGAAATTTTTTGCTTTTTCCTGCTCCTCTTAGCATGATAAAGAAGATTCAAAGAGAGTGAGATGCCAGCTCCTTTCATTCAGTCAGTAGCTTCAAACATTTCTGGTATATGAATAACATGATGTTTTTCAATGGCAAAAATCAATGAATATTGTAAATGCACAAACAGTAATTTCTCCACATTGCAAGGTGCAATTCTGAAATTTTTTGCTTTTTCCTGCTCCTCTTAGCATGATAAAGAAGATTCAAAGAGAGTGAGATGCCAGCTCCTTTCATTCAGTCAGTAGCTTCAAACATTTCTGGTATATGAATAACATGATGTTTTTCAATGGCAAAAATCAATGAATATTGTAAATGCACAAACAGTAATTTCTCCGCATTGCAAGGTGCAATTCTGAAATTTTTTGCTTTTTCCTGCTCCTCTTAGCATGATAAAGAAGATTCAAAGAGAGTGAGATGCCAGCTCCTTTCATTCAGTCAGTAGCTTCAATCATTTCTGGACGTTTTTCAATGGCAAAAATCAATGAATATTGTAAATGCACAAACAGTAATTTCTCCGCATTGCAAGGTGCAATTCTGAAATTTTTTGCTTTTTCCTGCTCCTCTTAGCATGATAAAGAAGATTCAAAGAGAGTGAGATGTCAGCTCCTTTCATTCAGTCAGTAGCTTCAAACATTTCTGGTATATGAATAACATGATGTTTTTCAATGGCAAAAATCAATGAATATTGTAAATGCACAAACAGTAATTTCTCCACATTGCAAGGTGCAATTCTGAAATTTTTTGCTTTTTCCTGCTCCTCTTAGCATGATAAAGAAGATTCAAAGAGAGTGAGATGCCAGCTCCTTTCATTCAGTCAGTAGCTTCAATCATTTCTGGACGTTTTTCAATGGCAAAAATCAATGAATATTGTAAATGCACAAACAGTAATTTCTCCGCATTGCAAGGTGCAATTCTGAAATTTTTTGCTTTTTCCTGCTCCTCTTAGCATGATAAAGAAGATTCAAAGAGAGTGAGATGCCAGCTCCTTTCATTCAGTCAGTAGCTTCAAACATTTCTGGTATATGAATAACATGATGTTTTTCAATGGCAAAAATCAATGAATATTGTAAATGCACAAACAGTAATTTCTCCGCATTGCAAGGTGCAAGTCTGAAATTTTTTGCTTTTTCCTGCTCCTCTTAGCATGATAAAGAAGATTCAAAGAGAGTGAGATGACAGCTCCTTTCATTTAGTCAGTACCTTCAATCATTTCTGGACGTTTTTCAATGGCAAAAATCAATGAATATTGTAAATGCACAAACAGTAATTTCTCCGCATTGCAAGGTGCAATTCTGAAATTTTTTGCTTTTTCCTGCTCCTCTTAGCATGATAAAGAAGATTCAAAGAGAGTGAGATGACAGCTCCTTTCATTTAGTCAGTACCTTCAATCATTTCTGGACGTTTTTCAATGGCAAAAATCAATGAATATTGTAAATGCACAAACAGTAATTTCTCCGCATTGCAAGGTGCAATTCTGAAATTTTTTGCTTTTTCCCGCTCCTCTTAGCATGATAAAGAAGATTGAAAGAGAGTGAGGTGCCAGCTCCTTTCATTCAGTCAGTAGCTTCAAACATTTCTGGTATATGAATAACATGTTTTTCAATGGCAAAAATCAATGAATATTGTAAATGCACAAACAGTAATTTCTCCGCATTGCAAGGTGCAATTCTGAAATTTTTTGATTTTTCCTGCTCCTCTTAGCATGATAAAGAAGATTCAAAGAGAGTGAGATGCCAGCTCCTTTCATTCAGTCAGTAGCTTCAATCATTTCTGGACGTTTTTCAATGGCAAAAATCAATGAATATTGTAAATGCACAAACAGTAATTTCTCCGCATTGCAAGGTGCAATTCTGAAATTTTTTGCTTTTTCCTGCTCCTCTTAGCATGATAAAGAAGATTCAAAGAGAGTGAGATGCCAGCTCCTTTCATTCAGTCAGTAGCTTCAAACATTTCTGGTATATGAATAACATGATGTTTTTCAATGGCAAAAATCAATGAATATTGTAAATGCACAAACAGTAATTTCTCCGCATTGCAAGGTGCAATTCTGAAATTTTTTGCTTTTTCCTGCTCCTCTTAGCATGATAAAGAAGATTCAAAGAGAGTGAGATGCCAGCTCCTTTCATTCAGTCAGTAGCTTCAAACATTTCTGGTATATGAATAACATGATGTTTTTCAATGGCAAAAATCAATGAATATTGTAAATGCACAAACAGTAATTTCTCCGCATTGCAAGGTGCAAGTCTGAAATTTTTTGCTTTTTCCTGCTCCTCTTAGCATGATAAAGATTCAAAGAGAGTGAGATGCCAGCTACTTTCATTCAGTCAGTAGCTTCAATCATTTCTGGACGTTTTTCAATGGTAAAAATCAATGAATATTGTAAATGCACAAACAGTAATTTCTCCACATTGCAAGGTGCAATTCTGAAATTTTTTGCTTTTTCCTGCTCCTCTTAGCATGATAAAGAAGATTCAAAGAGAGTGAGATGCCAGCTCCTTTCATTCAGTCAGTAGCTTCAAACATTTCTGGTATATGAATAACATGATGTTTTTCAATGGAAAACATCAATGAATATTGTAAATGCACAAACAGTAATTTCTCCGCATTGCAAGGTGCAATTCTGAAATTTTTTGCTTTTTCCTGCTCCTCTTAGCATGATAAAGATTCAAAGAGAGTGAGATGCCAGCTCCTTTCATTCAGTCAGTAGCTTCAATCATTTCTGGATGTTTTTCAATGGCAAAAATCAATGAATATTGTAAATGCACAAACTGTAATTTCTCCGCATTGCAAGGTGCAATTCTGAAATTTTTTGCTTTTTCCTGCTCCTCTTAGCATGATAAAGAAGATTCAAAGAGAGTGAGATGCCAGCTCCTTTCATTCAGTCAGTAGCTTCAATCATTTCTGGACGTTTTTCAGTGGCAAAAATCAATGAATATTGTAAATGCACAAACAGTAATTTCTCCGCATTGCAAGGTGCAATTCTGAAATTTTTTGCTTTTTCCTGCTCCTCTTAGCATGATAAAGAAGATTCAAAGAGAGTGAGATGCCAGCTCCTTTCATTCAGTCAGTACCTTCAATCATTTCTGGACGTTTTTCAATGGCAAAAATCAATGAATATTGTAAATGCACAAACAGTAATTTCTCCGCATTGCAAGTTGCAAGTCTGAAATTTTTTGCTTTTTCCTGCTCCTCTTAGCATGATAAAGAAGATTCAAAGAGAGTGAGATGCCAGCTACTTTCATTCAGTCAGTAGCTTCAATCATTTCTGGACGTTTTTCAATGGTAAAAATCAATGAATATTGTAAATGCACAAACAGTAATTTCTCCACATTGCAAGGTGCAATTCTGAAATTTTTTGCTTTTTCCTGCTCCTCTTAGCATGATAACGAAGATTCAAAGAGAGTGAGATGCCAGCTCCTTTCATTCAGTCAGTAGCTTCAAACATTTCTGGTATATGAATAACATGATGTTTTTCAATGGCAAAAATCAATGAATATTGTAAATGCACAAACAGTAATTTCTCCGCATTGCAAGGTGCAATTCTGAAATTTTTTGCTTTTTCCTGCTCCTCTTAGCATGATAAAGAAGATTCAAAGAGAGTGAGATGCCAGCTCCTTTCATTCAGTCAGTAGCTTCAATCATTTCTGGATGTTTTTCAATGGCAAAAATCAATGAATATTGTAAATGCACAAACTGTAATTTCTCCGCATTGCAAGGTGCAATTCTGAAATTTTTTGCTTTTTCCTGCTCCTCTTAGCATGATAAAGAAGATTCAAAGAGAGTGAGATGCCAGCTCCTTTCATTCAGTCAGTAGCTTCAATCATTTCTGGACGTTTTTCAATGGCAAAAATCAATGAATATTGTAAATGCACAAACAGTAATTTCTCCGCATTGCAAGGTGCAATTCTGAAATTTTTTGCTTTTTCCTGCTCCTCTTAGCATGATAAAGAAGATTCAAAGAGAGTGAGATGCCAGCTCCTTTCATTCAGTCAGTAGCTTCAATCATTTCTGGACGTTTTTCAATGGCAAAAATCAATGAATATTGTAAATGCACAAACAGTAATTTCTCCGCATTGCAAGGTGCAATTCTGAAATTTTTTGCTTTTTCCCGCTCCTCTTAGCATGATAAAGAAGATTCAAAGAGAGTGAGGTGCCAGCTCCTTTCATTCAGTCAGTAGCTTCAAACATTTCTGGTATATGAATAACATGTTTTTCAATGGCAAAAATCAATGAATATTGTAAATGCACAAACAGTAATTTCTCCGCATTGCAAGGTGCAATTCTGAAATTTTTTGATTTTTCCTGCTCCTCTTAGCATGATAAAGAAGATTCAAAGAGAGTGAGATGCCAGCTCCTTTCATTCAGTCAGTAGCTTCAATCATTTCTGGACGTTTTTCAATGGCAAAAATCAATGAATATTGTAAAAGCACAAACAGTAATTTCTCCGCATTGCAAGGTGCAATTCTGAAATTTTTTGCTTTTTCCTGCTCCTCTTAGCATGATAAAGAAGATTCAAAGAGAGTGAGATGCCAGCTCCTTTCATTCAGTCAGTAGCTTCAAACATTTCTGGTATATGAATAACATGATGTTTTTCAATGGCAAAAATCAATGAATATTGTAAATGCACAAACAGTAATTTCTCCGCATTGCAAGGTGCAATTCTGAAATTTTTTGCTTTTTCCCGCTCCTCTTAGCATGATAAAGAAGATTCAAAGAGAGTGAGGTGCCAGCTCCTTTCATTCAGTCAGTAGCTTCAAACATTTCTGGTATATGAATAACATGTTTTTCAATGGCAAAAATCAATGAATATTGTAAATGCACAAACAGTAATTTCTCCGCATTGCAAGGTGCAATTCTGAAATTTTTTGATTTTTCCTGCTCCTCTTAGCATGATAAAGAAGATTCAAAGAGAGTGAGATGCCAGCTCCTTTCATTCAGTCAGTAGCTTCAATCATTTCTGGACGTTTTTCAATGGCAAAAATCAATGAATATTGTAAAAGCACAAACAGTAATTTCTCCGCATTGCAAGGTGCAATTCTGAAATTTTTTGCTTTTTCCTGCTCCTCTTAGCATGATAAAGAAGATTCAAAGAGAGTGAGATGCCAGCTCCTTTCATTCAGTCAGTAGCTTCAAACATTTCTGGTATATGAATAACATGATGTTTTTCAATGGCAAAAATCAATGAATATTGTAAATGCACAAACAGTAATTTCTCCGCATTGCAAGGTGCAATTCTGAAATTTTTTGCTTTTTCCTGCTCCTCTTAGCATGATAAAGAAGATTCAAAGAGAGTGAGATGCCAGCTCCTTTCATTCAGTCAGTAGCTTCAAACATTTCTGGTATATCAATAACATGATGTTTTTCAATGGCAAAAATCAATGAATATTGTAAATGCACAAACAGTAATTTCTCCGCATTGCAAGGTGCAAGTCTGAAATTTTTTGCTTTTTCCTGCTCCTCTTAGCATGATAAAGAAGATTCAAAGAGAGTGAGATGCCAGCTACTTTCATTCAGTCAGTAGCTTCAATCATTTCTGGACGTTTTTCAATGGTAAAAATCAATGAATATTGTAAATGCACAAACAGTAATTTCTCCACATTGCAAGGTGCAATTCTGAAATTTTTTGCTTTTTCCTGCTCCTCTTAGCATGATAAAGAAGATTCAAAGAGAGTGAGATGCCAGCTCCTTTCATTCAGTCAGTAGCTTCAAACATTTCTGGTATATGAATAACATGATGTTTTTCAATGGCAAAAATCAATGAATATTGTAAATGCACAAACAGTAATTTCTCCGCATTGCAAGGTGCAATTCTGAAATTTTTTGCTTTTTCCTGCTCCTCTTAGCATGATAAAGCAGATTCAAAGAGAGTGAGATGCCAGCTCCTTTCATTCAGTCAGTAGCTTCAATCATTTCTGGATGTTTTTCAATGGCAAAAATCAATGAATATTGTAAATGCACAAACTGTAATTTCTCCGCATTGCAAGGTGCAATTCTGAAATTTTTTGCTTTTTCCTGCTCCTCTTAGCATGATAAAGAAGATTCAAAGAGAGTGAGATGCCAGCTCCTTTCATTCAGTCAGTAGCTTCAATCATTTCTGGACGTTTTTCAATGGCAAAAATCAATGAATATTGTAAATGCACAAACAGTAATTTCTCCGCATTGCAAGGTGCAATTCTGAAATTTTTTGCTTTTTCCTGCTCCTCTTAGCATGATAAAGAAGATTCAAAGAGAGTGAGATGCCAGCTCCTTTCACTCAGTCAGTAGCTTCAAACATTTCTGGTATATGAATAACATGATGTTTTTCAATGGCAAAAATCAATGAATATTGTAAATGCACAAACAGTAATTTCTCCGCATTGCAAGGTGCAAGTCTGAAATTTTTTGCTTTTTCCTGCTCCTCTTAGCATGATAAAGAAGATTCAAAGAGAGTGAGATGCCAGTTACTTTCATTCAGTCAGTAGCTTCAATCATTTCTGGACGTTTTTCAATGGTAAAAATCAATGAATATTGTAAATGCACAAACAGTAATTTCTCCACATTGCAAGGTGCAATTCTGAAATTTTTTGCTTTTTCCTGCTCCTCTTAGCATGATAAAGAAGATTCAAAGAGAGTGAGATGCCAGCTCCTTTCATTCAGTCAGTAGCTTCAAACATTTCTGGTATATGAATAACATGATGTTTTTCAATGGCAAAAATCAATGAATATTGTAAATGCACAAACAGTAATTTCTCCGCATTGCAAGGTGCAATTCTGAAATTTTTTGCTTTTTCCTGCTCCTCTTAGCATGATAAAGAAGATTCAAAGAGAGTGAGATGCCAGCTCCTTTCATTCAGTCAGTAGCTTCAAACATTTCTGGTATATGAATAACATGATGTTTTTCAATGGCAAAAATCAATGAATATTGTAAATGCACAAACAGTAATTTCTCCGCATTGCAAGGTGCAATTCTGAAATTTTTTGCTTTTTCCTGCTCCTCTTAGCATGATAAAGAAGATTCAAAAAGAGTGAGATGCCAGCTCCTTTCATTCAGTCAGTAGCTTCAATCATTTCTGGATGTTTTTCAATGGCAAAAATCAATGAATATTGTAAATGCACAAACAGTAATTTCTCCGCATTGCAAGGTGCAATTCTGAAATTTTTTGCTTTTTCCTGCTCCTCTTAGCATGATAAAGAAGATTCAAAGAGAGTGAGATGTCAGCTCCTTTCATTCAGTCAGTAGCTTCAAACATTTCTGGTATATGAATAACATGATGTTTTTCAATGGCAAAAATCAATGAATATTGTAAATGCACAAACAGTAATTTCTCCGCATTGCAAGGTGCAATTCTGAAATTTTTTGCTTTTTCCTGCTCCTCTTAGCATGATAAAGAAGATTCAAAGAGAGTGAGATGCCAGCTCCTTTCATTCAGTCAGTAGCTTCAATCATTTCTGGATGTTTTTCAATGGCAAAAATCAATGAATATTGTAAATGCACAAACAGTAATTTCTCCGCATTGCAAGGTGCAATTCTGAAATTTTTTGCTTTTTCCTGCTCCTCTTAGCATGATAAAGAAGATTCAAAGAGAGTGAGATGCCAGCTCCTTTCATTCAGTCAGTAGCTTCAAACATTTCTGGTATATGAATAACATGATGTTTTTCAATGGCAAAAATCAATGAATATTGTAAATGCACAAACAGTAATTTCTCCGCATTGCAAGGTGCAAGTCTGAAATTTTTTTGCTTTTTCCTGCTCCTCTTAGCATGATAAAGAAGATTCAAAGAGAGTGAGATGCCAGCTACTTTCATTCAGTCAGTAGCTTCAATCATTTCTGGTATATGAATAACATGATGTTTTTCAATGGCAAAAATCAATGAATATTGTAAATGCACAAACAGTAATTTCTCCGCATTGCAAGGTGCAAGTCTGAAATTTTTTGCTTTTTCCTGCTCCTCTTAGCATGATAAAGAAGATTCAAAGAGAGTGAGATGCCAGCTACTTTCATTCAGTCAGTAGCTTCAATCATTTCTGGACGTTTTTCAATGGTAAAAATCAATGAATATTGTAAATGCACAAACAGTAATTTCTCCACATTGCAAGGTGCAATTCTGAAATTTTTTGCTTTTTCCTGCTCCTCTTAGCATGATAAAGAAGATTCAAAGAGAGTGAGATGCCAGCTCCTTTCATTCAGTCAGTAGCTTCAAACATTTCTGGTATATGAATAACATGATGTTTTTCAATGGCAAAAATCAATGAATATTGTAAATGCACAAACAGTAATTTCTCCGCATTGCAAGGTGCAATTCTGAAATTTTTTGCTTTTTCCTGCTCCTCTTAGCATGATAAAGAAGATTCAAAGAGAGTGAGATGCCAGCTCCTTTCATTCAGTCAGTAGCTTCAATCATTTCTGGATGTTTTTCAATGGCAAAAATCAATGAATATTGTAAATGCACAAACTGTAATTTCTCCGCATTGCAAGGTGCAATTCTGAAATTTTTTGCTTTTTCCTGCTCCTCTTAGCATGATAAAGAAGATTCAAAGAGAGTGAGATGCCAGCTCCTTTCATTCAGTCAGTAGCTTCAATCATTTCTGGACGTTTTTCAATGGCAAAAACCAATGAATATTGTAAATGCACAAACAGTAATTTCTCCGCATTGCAAGGTGCAATTCTGAAATTTTTTGCTTTTTCCTGCTCCTCTTAGCATGATAAAGAAGATTCAAAGAGAGTGAGATGCCAGCTCCTTTCATTCAGTCAGTACCTTCAATCATTTCTGGACGTTTTTCAATGGCAAAAATCAATGAATATTGTAAATGCACAAACAGTAATTTCTCCGCATTGCAAGGTGCAATTCTGAAATTTTTTGCTTTTTCCCGCTCCTCTTAGCATGATAAAGAAGATTCAAAGAGAGTGAGGTGCCAGCTCCTTTCATTCAGTCAGTAGCTTCAAACATTTCTGGTATATGAATAACATGTTTTTCAATGGCAAAAATCAATGAATATTGTAAATGCACAAACAGTAATTTCTCCGCATTGCAAGGTGCAATTCTGAAATTTTTTGCTTTTTCCTGCTCCTCTTAGCATGATAAAGAAGATTCAAAGAGAGTGAGATGCCAGCTCCTTTCATTCAGTCAGTAGCTTCAATCATTTCTGGACGTTTTTCAATGGCAAAAATCAATGAATATTGTAAATGCACAAACAGTAATTTCTCCGCATTGCAAGGTGCAATTCTGAAATTTTTTGCTTTTTCCTGCTCCTCTTAGCATGATAAAGAAGATTCAAAGAGAGTGAGATGTCAGCTCCTTTCATTCAGTCAGTAGCTTCAAACATTTCTGGTACATGAATAACATGATGTTTTTCAATGGCAAAAATCAATGAATATTGTAAATGCACAAACAGTAATTTCTCCGCATTGCAAGGTGCAATTCTGAAATTTTTTGCTTTTTCCTGCTCCTCTTAGCATGATAAAGAAGATTCAAAGAGAGTGAGATGTCAGCTCCTTTCATTCAGTCAGTAGCTTCAAACATTTCTGGTATATGAATAACATGATGTTTTTCAATGGCAAAAATCAATGAATATTGTAAATGCACAAACGGTAATTTCTCCGCATTGCAAGGTGCAATTCTGAAATTTTTTGCTTTTTCCTGCTCCTCTTAGCATGATAAAGAAGATTCAAAGAGAGTGAGATGTCAGCTCCTTTCATTCAGTCAGTAGCTTCAAACATTTCTGGTATATGAATAACATGATGTTTTTCAATGGCAAAAATCAATGAATATTGTAAATGCACAAACAATAATTTCTCCGCATTGCAAGGTGCAATTCTGAAATTTTTTGCTTTTTCCTGCTCCTCTTAGCATGATAAAGAAGATTCAAAGAGAGTGAGATGCCAGCTCCTTTCATTCAGTCAGTAGCTTCAATCATTTCTGGATGTTTTTCAATGGCAAAAATCAATGAATATTGTAAATGCACAAACAGTAATTTCTCCGCATTGCAAGGTGCAATTCTGAAATTTTTTGCTTTTTCCTGCTCCTCTTAGCATGATAAAGAAGATTCAAAGAGAGTGAGATGCCAGCTCCTTTCGTTCAGTCAGTAGCTTCAATCATTTCTGGACGTTTTTCAATGGCAAAAATCATTGAATATTATAAATGCATGATAAAGAAGATTCAAAGAGAGTGAGATGCCAGCTCCTTTCATTCAGTCAGTAGCTTCAATCATTTCTGGTATATGAATAACATGATGTTTTTCAATAGCAAAAATCAATGAATATTGTAAATGCACAAACAGTAATTTCTCCGCATTGCAAGGTGCAATTCTGAAATTTTTTGCTTTTTCCTGCTCCTCTTAGCATGATAAAGAAGATTCAAAGAGAGTGAGATGCCAGCTCCTTTCATTCAGTCAGTAGCTTCAATCATTTCTGGACGTTTTTCAATGGCAAAAATCAATGAATATTGTAAATGCACAAACAGTAATTTCTCCACATTGCAAGGTGCAATTCTGAAATTTTTTGCTTTTTCCTGCTCCTCTTAGCATGATAAACAAGATTCAAAGAGAGTGAGATGCCAGCTCCTTTCATTCAGTCAGTAGCTTCAATCATTTCTGGACGTTTTTCAATGGCAAAAATCATTGAATATTGTAAATGCACAAACAGTAATTTCTCCGCATTGCAAGGTGCAATTCTGAAATTTTTTACTTTTTCCTGCTCCTCTTAGCATGATAAAGAAGATTCAAAGAGAGTGAGATGCCAGCTCCTTTCATTCAGTCAGTAGCTTCAATCATTTCTGGACGTTTTTCAATGGCAAAAATCAATGAATATTGTAAATGCACAAACAGTAATTTCTCCGCATTGCAAGGTGCAATTCTGAAATTTTTTGCTTTTTCCTGCTCCTCTTAGCATGATAAAGAAGATTCAAAGAGAGTGAGATGCCAGCTCCTTTCCTTCAGTCAGTAGCTTCAATCATTTCTGGTATATGAATAACATGATGTTTTTCAATGGCAAAAATCAATGAATTTTGTAAATGCACAAACAGTAATTTCTCCGCATTGCAAGGCGCAATTCTGAAATTTTTTGCTTTTTCCTGCTCCTCTTAGCATGATAAAGAAGATTCAAAGAGAGTGAGATACCAGCTCCTTTCATTCAGTCAGTAGCTTCAATCATTTCTGGACATTTTTCAATGGCAAAAATCAATGAATATTGTAAATGCACAAACAGTAATTTCTCCGCATTGCAAGGTGCAATTCTGAAATTTTTTGCTTTTTCCTGCTCCTCTTAGCATGATAAAGAAGATTCAAAGAGAGTGAGATGCCAGCTCCTTTCATTCAGTCAGTAGCTTCAATCATTTCTGGACGTTTTTCAATGGCAAAAATCAATGAATATTGTAAATGCACAAACAGTAATTTCTCCGCATTGCAAGGTGCAATTCTGAAATTTTTTGCTTTTTCCTGCTCCTCTTAGCATGATAAAGAAGATTCAAAGAGAGTGAGATGCCAGCTCCTTTCATTCAGTCAGTAGCTTCAATCATTTCTGGATGTTTTTCAATGGCAAAAATCAATGAATATTGTAAATGCACAAACTGTAATTTCTCCGCATTGCAAGGTGCAATTCTGAAATTTTTTGCTTTTTCCTGCTCCTCTTAGCATGATAAAGAAGATTCAAAGAGAGTGAGATTCCAGCTCCTTTCATTCAGTCAGTAGCTTCAATCATTTCTGGACGTTTTTCAATGGCAAAAATCAATGAATATTGTAAATGCACAAACAGTAATTTCTCCGCATTGCAAGGTGCAATTCTGAAATTTTTTGCTTTTTCCTGCTCCTCTTAGCATGATAAAGAAGATTCAAAGAGAGTGAGATGCCAGCTCCTTTCATTCAGTCAGTAGCTTCAAACATTTCTGGTATATGAATAACATGATGTTTTTCAATGGCAAAAATCAATGAATATTGTAAATGCACAAACAGTAATTTCTCCGCATTGCAAGGTGCAAGTCTGAAATTTTTTGCTTTTTCCTGCTCCTCTTAGCATGATAAAGAAGATTCAAAGAGAGTGAGATGCCAGCTCCTTTCATTCAATCAGTAGCTTCAAACATTTCTGGTATATGAATAACATGATGTTTTTCAATGGCAAAAATCAATGAATATTGTAAATGCACAAACAGTAATTTCTCCGCATTGCAAGGTGCAAGTCTGAAATTTTTTGCTTTATCCTGCTCCTCTTAGCATGATAAAGAAGATTCAAAGAGAGTGAGATGCCAGCTCCTTTCATTCAGTCAGTAGCTTCAATCATTTCTGGTATATGAATAACATGATGTTTTTCAATGGCAAAAATCAATGAATATTGTAAATGCACAAACAGTAATTTCTCCGCATTGCAAGGTGCAATTCTGAAATTTTTTGCTTTTTCCTGCTCCTCTTAGCATGATAAAGAAGATTCAAAGAGAGTGAGATGCCAGCTCCTTTCATTCAGTCAGTAGCTTCAAACATTTCTGGTATATGAATAACATGATGTTTTTCAATGGCAAAAATCAATGAATATTGTAAATGCACAAACAGTAATTTCTCCGCATTGCAAGGTGCAATTCTGAAATTTTTTGCTTTTTCCTGCTCCTCTTAGCATGATAAAGAAGATTCAAAGAGAGTGAGATGCCAGCTCCTTTCATTCAGTCAGTAGCTTCAATCATTTCTGGACGTTTTTCAATGGCAAAAATCAATGAATATTGTAAATGCACAAACAGTAATTTCTCCGCATTGCAAGGTGCAATTCTGAAAATTTTTGCTTTTTCCTGCTCCTCTTAGCATGATAAAGAAGTTTCAAAGAGAGTGAGATGCCAGCTCCTTTCATTCAGTCAGTAGCTTCAATAATTTCTGGACGTTTTTCAATGGCAAAAATCAATGAATATTGTAAATGCACAAACAGTAATTTCTCCGCATTGCAAGGTGCAATTCTGAAATTTTTTGCTTTTTCCTGCTCCTCTTAGCATGATAAACAAGATTCAAAGAGAGTGAGATGCCAGCTCCTTTCATTCAGTCAGTAGCTTCAATCATTTCTGGACATTTTTCAATGGCAAAAATCAATGAATATTGTAAATGCACAAACAGTAATTTATCCGCATTGCAAGGTGCAATTCTGAAATTTTTTGCTTTTTCCTGCTCCTCTTAGCATGATAAAGAAGATTCAAAGAGAGTGAGATGCCAGCTCCTTTCATTCAGTCAGTAGCTTCAAACATTTCTGGTATATGAATAACATGATGTTTTTCAATGGCAAAAATCAATGAATATTATAAATGCATGATAAAGAAGATTCAAAGAGAGTGAGATGCCAGCTCCTTTCATTCAGTCAGTAGCTTCAATCATTTCTGGTATATGAATAACATGATGTTTTTCAATAGCAAAAATCAATGAATATTGTAAATGCACAAACAGTAATTTCTCCGCATTGCAAGGTGCAATTCTGAAATTTTTTGCTTTTTCCTGCTCCTCTTAGCATGATAAAGAAGATTCAAAGAGAGTGAGATGCCAGCTCCTTTCATTCAGTCAGTAGCTTCAATCATTTCTGGACGTTTTTCAATGGCAAAAATCAATGAATATTGTAAATGCACAAACAGTAATTTCTCCACATTGCAAGGTGCAATTCTGAAATTTTTTGCTTTTTCCTGCTCCTCTTAGCATGATAAACAAGATTCAAAGAGAGTGAGATGCCAGCTCCTTTCATTCAGTCAGTAGCTTCAATCATTTCTGGACGTTTTTCAATGGCAAAAATCATTGAATATTGTAAATGCACAAACAGTAATTTCTCCGCATTGCAAGGTGCAATTCTGAAATTTTTTACTTTTTCCTGCTCCTCTTAGCATGATAAAGAAGATTCAAAGAGAGTGAGATGCCAGCTCCTTTCATTCAGTCAGTAGCTTCAATCATTTCTGGACGTTTTTCAATGGCAAAAATCAATGAATATTGTAAATGCACAAACAGTAATTTCTCCGCATTGCAAGGTGCAATTCTGAAATTTTTTGCTTTTTCCTGCTCCTCTTAGCATGATAAAGAAGATTCAAAGAGAGCGAGATGCCAGCTCCTTTCCTTCAGTCAGTAGCTTCAATCATTTCTGGTATATGAATAACATGATGTTTTTCAATGGCAAAAATCAATGAATTTTGTAAATGCACAAACAGTAATTTCTCCGCATTGCAAGGCGCAATTCTGAAATTTTTTGCTTTTTCCTGCTCCTCTTAGCATGATAAAGAAGATTCAAAGAGAGTGAGATGCCAGCTCCTTTCATTCAGTCAGTAGCTTCAATCATTTCTGGACATTTTTCAATGGCAAAAATCAATGAATATTGTAAATGCACAAACAGTAATTTCTCCGCATTGCAAGGTGCAATTCTGAAATTTTTTGCTTTTTCCTGCTCCTCTTAGCATGATAAAGAAGATTCAAAGAGAGTGAGATGCCAGCTCCTTTCATTCAGTCAGTAGCTTCAATCATTTCTGGACGTTTTTCAATGGCAAAAATCAATGAATATTGTAAATGCACAAACAGTAATTTCTCCGCATTGCAAGGTGCAATTCTGAAATTTTTTGCTTTTTCCTGCTCCTCTTAGCATGATAAAGAAGACTCAAAGAGAGTGAGGTGCCAGCTCCTTTCATTCAGTCAGGAGCTTCAAACATTTCTGGTATATGAATAACATGTTTTTCAATGGCAAAAATCAATGAATATTGTAAATGCACAAACAGTAATTTCTCCGCATTGCAAGGTGCAATTCTGAAATTTTTTGCTTTTTCCTGCTCCTCTTAGCATGATAAAGAAGATTCAAAGAGAGTGAGATGCCAGCTCCTTTCATTCAGTCAGTAGCTTCAATCATTTCTGGATGTATTTCAATGGCAAAAATCAATGAATATTGTAAATGCACAAACTGTAATTTCTCCGCATTGCAAGGTGCAATTCTGAAATTTTTTGCTTTTTCCTGCTCCTCTTAGCATGATAAAGAAGATTCAAAGAGAGTGAGATTCCAGCTCCTTTCATTCAGTCAGTAGCTTCAATCATTTCTGGACGTTTTTCAATGGCAAAAATCAATGAATATTGTAAATGCACAAACAGTAATTTCTCCGCATTGCAAGGTGCAATTCTGAAATTTTTTGCTTTTTCCTGCTCCTCTTAGCATGATAAAGAAGATTCAAAGAGAGTGAGATGCCAGCTCCTTTCATTCAGTCAGTAGCTTCAAACATTTCTGGTATATGAATAACATGATGTTTTTCAATGGCAAAAATCAATGAATATTGTAAATGCACAAACAGTAATTTCTCCGCATTGCAAGGTGCAAGTCTGAAATTTTTTGCTTTTTCCTGCTCCTCTTAGCATGATAAAGAAGATTCAAAGAGAGTGAGATGCCAGCTCCTTTCATTCAATCAGTAGCTTCAAACATTTCTGGTATATGAATAACATGATGTTTTTCAATGGCAAAAATCAATGAATATTGTAAATGCACAAACAGTAATTTCTCCGCATTGCAAGGTGCAAGTCTGAAATTTTTTGCTTTATCCTGCTCCTCTTAGCATGATAAAGAAGATTCAAAGAGAGTGAGATGCCAGCTCCTTTCATTCAGTCAGTAGCTTCAATCATTTCTGGTATATGAATAACATGATGTTTTTCAATGGCAAAAATCAATGAATATTGTAAATGCACAAACAGTAATTTCTCCGCATTGCAAGGTGCAATTCTGAAATTTTTTGCTTTTTCCTGCTCCTCTTAGCATGATAAAGAAGATTCAAAGAGAGTGAGATGCCAGCTCCTTTCATTCAGTCAGTAGCTTCAAACATTTCTGGTATATGAATAACATGATGTTTTTCAATGGCAAAAATCAATGAATATTGTAAATGCACAAACAGTAATTTCTCCGCATTGCAAGGTGCAATTCTGAAATTTTTTGCTTTTTCCTGCTCCTCTTAGCATGATAAAGAAGATTCAAAGAGAGTGAGATGCCAGCTCCTTTCATTCAGTCAGTAGCTTCAATCATTTCTGGACGTTTTTCAATGGCAAAAATCAATGAATATTGTAAATGCACAAACAGTAATTTCTCCGCATTGCAAGGTGCAATTCTGAAAATTTTTGCTTTTTCCTGCTCCTCTTAGCATGATAAAGAAGTTTCAAAGAGAGTGAGATGCCAGCTCCTTTCATTCAGTCAGTAGCTTCAATAATTTCTGGACGTTTTTCAATGGCAAAAATCAATGAATATTGTAAATGCACAAACAGTAATTTCTCCGCATTGCAAGGTGCAATTCTGAAATTTTTTGCTTTTTCCTGCTCCTCTTAGCATGATAAACAAGATTCAAAGAGAGTGAGATGCCAGCTCCTTTCATTCAGTCAGTAGCTTCAATCATTTCTGGACATTTTTCAATGGCAAAAATCAATGAATATTGTAAATGCACAAACAGTAATTTATCCGCATTGCAAGGTGCAATTCTGAAATTTTTTGCTTTTTCCTGCTCCTCTTAGCATGATAAAGAAGATTCAAAGAGAGTGAGATGCCAGCTCCTTTCATTCAGTCAGTAGCTTCAAACATTTCTGGTATATGAATAACATGATGTTTTTCAATGGCAAAAATCAATGAATATTGTAAATGCACAAACAGTAATTTCTCCGCATTGCAAGGTGCAATTCTGAAATTTTTTGCTTTTTCCTGCTCCTCTTAGCATGATAAAGAAGATTCAAAGAGAGTGAGATGCCAGCTCCTTTCATTCAGTCAGTAGCTTCAATCATTTCTGGACGTTTTTCAATGGCAAAAATCAATGAATATTGTAAATGCACAAACAGTAATTTCTCCGCATTGCAAGGTGCAATTCTGAAATTTTTTGCTTTTTCCTGCTCCTCTTAGCATGATAAAGAAGATTCAAAGAGAGTGAGATGCCAGCTCCTTTCATTCAATCAGTAGCTTCAAACATTTCTGGTATATGAATAACATGATGTTTTTCAATGGCAAAAATCAATGAATATTGTAAATGCACAAACAGTAATCTCTCCGCATTGCAAGGTGCAAGTCTGAAATTTTTTGCTTTATCCTGCTCCTCTTAGCATGATAAAGAAGATTCAAAGAGAGTGAGATGCCAGCTCCTTTCATTCAGTCAGTAGCTTCAATCATTTCTGGTATATGAATAACATGATGTTTTTCAATGGCAAAAATCAATGAATATTGTAAATGCACAAACAGTAATTTCTCCGCATTGCAAGGTGCAATTCTGAAATTTTTTGCTTTTTCCTGCTCCTCTTAGCATGATAAAGAAGATTCAAAGAGAGTGAGATGCCAGCTCCTTTCATTCAGTCAGTAGCTTCAAACATTTCTGGTATATGAATAACATGATGTTTTTCAATGGCAAAAATCAATGAATATTGTAAATGCACAAACAGTAATTGCTCCGCATTGCAAGGTGCAATTCTGAAATTTTTTGCTTTTTCCTGCTCCTATTAGCATGATAAAGAAGATTCAAAGAGAGTGAGATGCCAGCTCCTTTCATTCAGTCAGTAGCTTCAATCATTTCTGGACGTTTTTCAATGGCAAAAATCAATGAATATTGTAAATGCACAAACAGTAATTTCTCCGCATTGCAAGGTGCAATTCTGAAAATTTTTGCTTTTTCCTGCTCCTCTTAGCATGATAAAGAAGTTTCAAAGAGAGTGAGATGCCAGCTCCTTTCATTCAGTCAGTAGCTTCAATAATTTCTGGACGTTTTTCAATGGCAAAAATCAATGAATATTGTAAATGCACAAACAGTAATTTCTCCGCATTGCAAGGTGCAATTCTGAAATTTTTTGCTTTTTCCTGCTCCTCTTAGCATGATAAACAAGATTCAAAGAGAGTGAGATGCCAGCTCCTTTCATTCAGTCAGTAGCTTCAATCATTTCTGGACATTTTTCAATGGCAAAAATCAATGAATATTGTAAATGCACAAACAGTAATTTATCCGCATTGCAAGGTGCAATTCTGAAATTTTTTGCTTTTTCCTGCTCCTCTTAGCATGATAAAGAAGATTCAAAGAGAGTGAGATGCCAGCTCCTTTCATTCAGTCAGTAGCTTCAAACATTTCTGGTATATGAATAACATGATGTTTTTCAATGGCAAAAATCAATGAATATTGTAAATGCACAAACAGTAATTTCTCCGCATTGCAAGGTGCAATTCTGAAATTTTTTGCTTTTTCCTGCTCCTCTTAGCATGATAAAGAAGATTCAAAGAGAGTGAGATGCCAGCTCCTTTCATTCAGTCAGTAGCTTCAATCATTTCTGGACGTTTTTCAATGGCAAAAATCAATGAATATTGTAAATGCACAAACAGTAATTTCTCCGCATTGCAAGGTGCAATTCTGAAATTTTTTGCTTTTTCCTGCTCCTCTTAGCATTATGAAGAAGATTCAAAGAGAGTGAGATGCCAGCTCCTTTCATTCAGTCAGTAGCTTCAAACATTTCTGGTATATGAATAACATGATGTTTTTCAATGGCAAAAATCAATGAATATTGTAAATGCACAAACAGTAATTTCTCCGCATTGCAAGGTGCAATTCTGAAATTTTTTGCTTTTTCCTGCTCCTCTTAGCATGATAAAGAAGATTCAAAGAGAGTGAGATGCCAGCTCCTTTCATTCAGTCAGTAGCTTCAATCATTTCTGGACGTTTTTCAATGGCAAAAATCAATGAATATTGTAAATGCACAAACAGTAATTTCTCCGCATTGCAAGGTGCAATTCTGAAAATTTTTGCTTTTTCCTGCTCCTCTTAGCATGATAAAGAAGTTTCAAAGAGAGTGAGATGCCAGCTCCTTTCATTCAGTCAGTAGCTTCAATAATTTCTGGACGTTTTTCAATGGCAAAAATCAATGAATATTGTAAATGCACAAACAGTAATTTCTCCGCATTGCAAGGTGCAATTCTGAAATTTTTTGCTTTTTCCTGCTCCTCTTAGCATGATAAACAAGATTCAAAGAGAGTGAGATGCCAGCTCCTTTCATTCAGTCAGTAGCTTCAATCATTTCTGGACATTTTTCAATGGCAAAAATCAATGAATATTGTAAATGCACAAACAGTAATTTATCCGCATTGCAAGGTGCAATTCTGAAATTTTTTGCTTTTTCCTGCTCCTCTTAGCATGATAAAGAAGATTCAAAGAGAGTGAGATGCCAGCTCCTTTCATTCAGTCAGTAGCTTCAAACATTTCTGGTATATGAATAACATGATGTTTTTCAATGGCAAAAATCAATGAATATTGTAAATGCACAAACAGTAATTTCTCCGCATTGCAAGGTGCAATTCTGAAATTTTTTGCTTTTTCCTGCTCCTCTTAGCATGATAAAGAAGATTCAAAGAGAGTGAGATGCCAGCTCCTTTCATTCAGTCAGTAGCTTCAATCATTTCTGGACGTTTTTCAATGGCAAAAATCAATGAATATTGTAAATGCACAAACAGTAATTTCTCCGCATTGCAAGGTGCAATTCTGAAATTTTTTGCTTTTTCCTGCTCCTCTTAGCATTATGAAGAAGATTCAAAGAGAGTGAGATGCCAGCTCCTTTCATTCAGTCAGTAGCTTCAAACATTTCTGGTATATGAATAACATGATGTTTTTCAATGGCAAAAATCAATGAATATTGTAAATGCACAAACAGTAATTTCTCCGCATTGCAAGGTGCAATTCTGAAATTTTTTGCTTTTTCCTGCTCCTCTTAGCATGATAAAGAAGATTCAAAGAGAGTGAGATGCCAGCTCCTTTCGTTCAGTCAGTAGCTTCAATCATTTCTGGACGTTTTTCAATGGCAAAAATCATTGAATATTGTAAATGCACAAACAGTAATTTCTCCGCATTGCAAGGTGCAATTCTGAAATTTTTTACTTTTTCCTGCTCCTCTTAGCATGATAAAAAAGATTCAAAGAGTGTGAGATGCCAGCTCCTTTCATTCAGTCAGTAGCTTCAATCATTTCTGGTATATGAATAACATGATGTTTTTCAATGGCAAAAATCAATGAATATTGTAAATGCACAAACAGTAATTTCTCCGCATTGCAAGGTGCAATTCTGAAATTTTTTGCTTTTTCCTGCTCCTCTTAGCATGATAAACAAGATTCAAAGAGAGTGAGATAACAGCTCCTTTCATTCAGTCAGTAGCTTCAATCATTTCTGGACGTTTTTCAATGGCAAAAATCAATGAATATTGTAAATGCACAAACAGTAATTTCTCCGCATTGCAAGGTGCAATTCTGAAATTTTTTGCTTTTTCCTGCTCCTCTTAACATGATAAAGAAGATTCAAAGAGAGTGAGATGCCAGCTCCTTTCATTCAGTCAGTAGCTTCAATCATTTCAGGACGTTTTTCAATTGCAAAAATCAATGAATATTGTAAATGCACAAACAGTAATTTCTCCGCATTGCAAGGTGCAATTCTGAAATTTTTTGCTTTTTCCTGCTCCTCTTAGCATGATAAAGAAGATTCAAAGAGAGTGAGTTGCCAGCTTCTTTCATTCAGTCAGTAGCTTCAAACATTTCTGGGATATGAATAACATGATGTTTTTCAATGGCAAAAATCAATGAATATTGTAAATGCACAAACAGTAATTTCTCCGCATTGCAAGGTGCAATTCTGAAATTTTTTGCTTTTTCCTGCTCCTCTTAGCATGATAAAGAAGATTCAAAGAGAGTGAGATGCCAGCTCCTTTCATTCAGTCAGTAGCTTCAATCATTTCTGGACGTTTTTCAATGGCAAAAATCAATGAATATTGTAAATGCACAAACAGTAATTTCTCCGCATTGCAAGGTGCAATTCTGAAATTTTTTGCTTTTTCCTGCTCCTCTTAGCATGATAAAGAAGATTCAAAGAGAGTGAGATGCCAGCTCCTTTCATTCAGTCAGTAGCTTCAATCATTTCTGGACGTTTTTCAATGGCAAAAATCAATGAATATTGTAAATGCACAAACAGTAATTTCTCCGCATTGCAAGGTGCAATTCTGAAATTTTTTGCTTTTTCCTGCTCCTCTTAGCATGATAAAGAAGATTCAAAGAGAGTGAGATGCCAGCTCCTTTCATTCAGTCAGTAGCTTCAATCATTTCTGGTATATGAATAACATGATGTTTTTCAATGGCAAAAATCAATGAATATTGTAAATGCACAAACAGTAATTTCTCCGCATTGCAAGTTGCAATTCTGAAATTTTTTGCTTTTTCCTGCTCCTCTTAGCATGATAAAGAAGATTCAAAGAGAGTGAGATGCCAGCTCCTTTCATTCAGTCAGTAGCTTCAATCATTTCTGGACGTTTTTCAATGGCAAAAATCAATGAATATTGTAAATGCACAAACAGTAATTTCTCCGCATTGCAAGGTGCAATTCTGAAATTTTTTGCTTTTTCCTGCTCCTCTTAGCATGATAAAGAAGATTCAAAGAGAGTGAGATGCCAGCTCCTTTCATTCAGTCAGTAGCTTCAATCATTTCTGGATGTTTTTCAATGGCAAAAATCAATGAATATTGTAAATGCACAAACAGTAATTTCTCCGCATTGCAAGGTGCAATTCTGAAATTTTTTGCTTTTTCCTGCTCCTCTTAGCATGATAAAGAAGATTCAAAGAGAGTGAGATGCCAGCTCCTTTCATTCAGTCAGTAGCTTCAATCATTTCTGGTATATGAATAACATGATGTTTTTCAATGGCAAAAATCAATGAATATTGTAAATGCACAAACAGTAATATCTCCACATTGCAAGGTGCAATTCTGAAATTTTTTGCTTTTTCCTGTTAATCCTAGCATGATAAAGAAGATTCAAAGAGAGTGAGATGCCAGCTCCTTTCATTCAGTCAGTAGCTTCAAACATTTCTGGTATATGAAAAACGTTTTTCAATGGCAAAAATCAATGAATATTGTAAATGCACAAACAGTAATATCTCCACATTGCAAGGTGCAATTCTGAAATTTTTTGCTTTTTCCTGCTAATCCTAGCATGATAAAGAAGATTCAAAGAGAGTGAGATGCCAGCTCCTTTCATTCAGTCAGTAGCTTCAAACATTTCTGGTATATGAAAAACATGTTTTTCAATGGCAAAAATCAATGAATATTGTAAATGCACAAACAGTAATATCTCCACATTGCAAGGTGCAATTCTGAAATTTTTTGCTTTTTCCTGCTAATCCTAGCATGATAAAGAAGATTCAAAGAGAGTGAGATGCCAGCTCCTTTCATTCAGTCAGTAGCTTCAAACATTTCTGGACGTTTTTCAATGGCAAAAATCAATGAATATTGTAAATGCACAAACAGTAATATCTCCACATTGCAAGGTGCAATTCTGAAATTTTTTGCTTTTTCCTGTTAATCCTAGCATGATAAAGAAGATTCAAAGAGAGTGAGATGCCAGCTCCTTTCATTCAGTCAGTAGCTTCAAACATTTCTGGTATATGAAAAACATGTTTTTCAATGGCAAAAATCAATGAATATTGTAAATGCACAAACAGTAATATCTCCACATTGCAAGGTGAAATTCTGAAATTTTTTGCTTTTTCCTGTTAATCCTAGCATGATAAAGAAGATTCAAAGAGAGTGAGATGCCAGCTCCTTTCATTCAGTCAGTAGCTTCAAACATTTCTGGTATATGAAAAACATGTTTTTCAATGGCAAAAATCAATGAATATTGTAAATGCACAAACAGTAATATCTCCACATTGCAAGGTGCAATTCTGAAATTTTTTGCTTTTTCCTGCTAATCCTAGCATGATAAAGAAGATTCAAAGAGAGTGAGATGCCAGCTCCTTTCATTCAGTCAGTAGCTTCAAACATTTCTGGACGTTTTTCAATGGCAAAAATCAATGAATATTGTAAATGCACAAACAGTAATATCTCCACATTGCAAGGTGCAATTCTGAAATTTTTTGCTTTTTCCTGTTAATCCTAGCATGATAAAGAAGATTCAAAGAGAGTGAGATGCCAGCTCCTTTCATTCAGTCAGTAGCTTCAAACATTTCTGGTATATGAAAAACATGTTTTTCAATGGCAAAAATCAATGAATATTGTAAATGCACAAACAGTAATATCTCCACATTGCAAGGTGCAATTCTGAAATTTTTTGCTTTTTCCTGCTAATCCTAGCATGATAAAGAAGATTCAAAGAGAGTGAGATGCCAGCTCCTTTCATTCAGTCAGTAGCTTCAAACATTTCTGGTATATGAAAAACATGTTTTTCAATGGCAAAAATCAATGAATATTGTAAATGCACAAACAGTAATATCTCCACATTGCAAGGTGCAATTCTGAAATTTTTTGCTTTTTCCTGCTAATCCTAGCATGATAAAGAAGATTCAAAGAGAGTGAGATGCCAGCTCCTTTCATTCAGTCAGTAGCTTCAAACATTTCTGGACGTTTTTCAATGGCAAAAATCAATGAATATTGTAAATGCACAAACAGTAATATCTCCACATTGCAAGGTGCAATTCTGAAATTTTTTGCTTTTTCCTGTTAATCCTAGCATGATAAAGAAGATTCAAAGAGAGTGAGATGCCAGCTCCTTTCATTCAGTCAGTAGCTTCAAACATTTCTGGACGTTTTTCAATGGCAAAAATCAATGAATATTGTAAATGCACAAACAGTAATATCTCCACATTGCAAGGTGCAATTCTGAAATTTTTTGCTTTTTCCTGTTAATCCTAGCATGATAAAGAAGATTCAAAGAGAGTGAGATGCCAGCTCCTTTCATTCAGTCAGTAGCTTCAAACATTTCTGGTATATGAAAAACATGTTTTTCAATGGCAAAAATCAATGAATATTGTAAATGCACAAACAGTAATATCTCCACATTGCAAGGTGCAATTCTGAAATTTTTTGCTTTTTCCTGTTAACCCTAGCATGATAAAGAAGATTCAAAGAGAGTGAGATGCCAGCTCCTTTCATTCAGTCAGTAGCTTCAAACATTTCTGGTATATGAAAAACATGTTTTTCAATGGCAAAAATCAATGAATATTTTAAATGCACAAACAGTAATATCTCCACATTGCAAGGTGCAATTCTGAAATTTTTTGCTTTTTCCTGCTAATCCTAGCATGATAAAGAAGATTCAAAGAGAGTGAGATGCCAGCTCCTTTCATTCAGTCAGTAGCTTCAAACATTTCTGGACGTTTTTCAATGGCAAAAATCAATGAATATTGTAAATGCACAAACAGTAATATCTCCACATTGCAAGGTGCAATTCTGAAATTTTTTGCTTTTTCCTGTTAATCCTAGCATGATAAAGAAGATTCAAAGAGAGTGAGATGCCAGCTCCTTTCATTCAGTCAGTAGCTTCAAACATTTCTGGTATATGAAAAACATGTTTTTCAATGGCAAAAATCAATGAATATTGTAAATGCACAAACAGTAATATCTCCACATTGCAAGGTGAAATTCTGAAATTTTTTGCTTTTTCCTGTTAATCCTAGCATGATAAAGAAGATTCAAAGAGAGTGAGATGCCAGCTCCTTTCATTCAGTCAGTAGCTTCAAACATTTCTGGTATATGAAAAACATGTTTTTCAATGTCAAAAATCAATGAATATTGTAAATGCACAAACAGTAATATCTCCACATTGCAAGGTGCAATTCTGAAATTTTTTGCTTTTTCCTGCTAATCCTAGCATGATAAAGAAGATTCAAAGAGAGTGAGATGCCAGCTCCTTTCATTCAGTCAGTAGCTTCAATCATTTCTGGACATTTTTCAATGGCAAAAATCAATGAATATTGTAAATGCACAAACAGTAATTTCTCCGCATTGCAAGGTGCAATTCTGAAATTTTTTGCTTTTTCCTGCTCCTCTTAGCATGATAAAGAAGATTCAAAGAGAGTGAGATGACAGCTCCTTTCATTCAGTCAGTAGCTTCAATCATTTCTGGACGTTTTTCAATGGCAAAAATCAATGAATATTGTAAATGCACAAACAGTAATTTCTCCGCATTGCAAGGTGCAATTCTGAAATTTTTTGCTTTTTCCTGCTCCTCTTAGCATGATAAAGAAGATTCAAAGAGAGTGAGATGCCAGCTCCTTTCATTCAGTCAGTAGCTTCAAACATTTCTGGTATATGAAAAACATGTTTTTCAATGGCAAAAATCAATGAATATTGTAAATGCACAAACAGTAATATCTCCACATTGCAAGGTGCAATTCTGAAATTTTTTGCTTTTTCCTGCTAATCCTAGCATGATAAAGAAGATTCAAAGAGAGTGAGATGCCAGCTCCTTTCATTCAGTCAGTAGCTTCAAACATTTCTGGACGTTTTTCAATGGCAAAAATCAATGAATATTGTAAATGCACAAACAGTAATATCTCCACATTGCAAGGTGCAATTCTGAAATTTTTTGCTTTTTCCTGTTAATCCTAGCATGATAAAGAAGATTCAAAGAGAGTGAGATGCCAGCTCCTTTCATTCAGTCAGTAGCTTCAAACATTTCTGGACGTTTTTCAATGGCAAAAATCAATGAATATTGTAAATGCACAAACAGTAATATCTCCACATTGCAAGGTGCAATTCTGAAATTTTTTGCTTTTTCCTGTTAATCCTAGCATGATAAAGAAGATTCAAAGAGAGTGAGATGCCAGCTCCTTTCATTCAGTCAGTAGCTTCAAACATTTCTGGTATATGAAAAACATGTTTTTCAATGGCAAAAATCAATGAATATTGTAAATGCACAAACAGTAATATCTCCACATTGCAAGGTGCAATTCTGAAATTTTTTGCTTTTTCCTGTTAACCCTAGCATGATAAAGAAGATTCAAAGAGAGTGAGATGCCAGCTCCTTTCATTCAGTCAGTAGCTTCAAACATTTCTGGTATATGAAAAACATGTTTTTCAATGGCAAAAATCAATGAATATTTTAAATGCACAAACAGTAATATCTCCACATTGCAAGGTGCAATTCTGAAATTTTTTGCTTTTTCCTGCTAATCCTAGCATGATAAAGAAGATTCAAAGAGAGTGAGATGCCAGCTCCTTTCATTCAGTCAGTAGCTTCAAACATTTCTGGACGTTTTTCAATGGCAAAAATCAATGAATATTGTAAATGCACAAACAGTAATATCTCCACATTGCAAGGTGCAATTCTGAAATTTTTTGCTTTTTCCTGTTAATCCTAGCATGATAAAGAAGATTCAAAGAGAGTGAGATGCCAGCTCCTTTCATTCAGTCAGTAGCTTCAAACATTTCTGGTATATGAAAAACATGTTTTTCAATGGCAAAAATCAATGAATATTGTAAATGCACAAACAGTAATATCTCCACATTGCAAGGTGAAATTCTGAAATTTTTTGCTTTTTCCTGTTAATCCTAGCATGATAAAGAAGATTCAAAGAGAGTGAGATGCCAGCTCCTTTCATTCAGTCAGTAGCTTCAAACATTTCTGGTATATGAAAAACATGTTTTTCAATGTCAAAAATCAATGAATATTGTAAATGCACAAACAGTAATATCTCCACATTGCAAGGTGCAATTCTGAAATTTTTTGCTTTTTCCTGCTAATCCTAGCATGATAAAGAAGATTCAAAGAGAGTGAGATGCCAGCTCCTTTCATTCAGTCAGTAGCTTCAATCATTTCTGGACATTTTTCAATGGCAAAAATCAATGAATATTGTAAATGCACAAACAGTAATTTCTCCGCATTGCAAGGTGCAATTCTGAAATTTTTTGCTTTTTCCTGCTCCTCTTAGCATGATAAAGAAGATTCAAAGAGAGTGAGATGACAGCTCCTTTCATTCAGTCAGTAGCTTCAATCATTTCTGGACGTTTTTCAATGGCAAAAATCAATGAATATTGTAAATGCACAAACAGTAATTTCTCCGCATTGCAAGGTGCAATTCTGAAATTTTTTGCTTTTTCCTGCTCCTCTTAGCATGATAAAGAAGATTCAAAGAGAGTGAGATGCCAGCTCCTTTCATTCAGTCAGTAGCTTCAAACATTTCTGGTATATGAAAAACATGTTTTTCAATGGCAAAAATCAATGAATATTGTAAATGCACAAACAGTAATATCTCCACATTGCAAGGTGCAATTCTGAAATTCTTTGCTTTTTCCTGCTAATCCTAGCTTGATAAAGAAGATTCAAAGAGAGTGAGATGCCAGCTCCTTTCATTCAGTCAGTAGCTTCAAACATTTCTGGTATATGAAAGACATGTTTTTCAATGGCAAAAATCAATGAATATTGTAAATGCACAAACAGTAATATCTCCACATTGCAAGGTGCAATTCTGAAATTTTTAGCTTTTTCCTGTTAATCCTAGCATGATAAAGAAGATTCAAAGAGAGTGAGATGCCAGCTCCTTTCATTCAGTCAGTAGCTTCAAACATTTCTGGACGTTTTTCAATGGCAAAAATCAATGAATATTGTAAATGCACAAACAGTAATATCTCCACATTGCAAGGTGCAATTCTGAAATTTTTTGCTTTTTCCTGTTAATCCTAGCATGATAAAGAAGATTCAAAGAGAGTGAGATGCCAGCTCCTTTCATTCAGTCAGTAGCTTCAAACATTTCTGGTATATGAAAAACATGTTTTTCAATGGCAAAAATCAATGAATATTGTAAATGCACAAACAGTAATATCTCCACATTGCAAGGTGCAATTCTGAAATTTTTTGCTTTTTCCTGCTAATCCTAGCATGATAAAGAAGATTCAAAGAGAGTGAGATGCCAGCTCCTTTCATTCAGTCAGTAGCTTCAAACATTTCTGGTATATGAAAAACATGTTTTTCAATGGCAAAAATCAATGAATATTGTAAATGCACAAACAGTAATATCTCCACATTGCAAGGTGCAATTCTGAAATTTTTTGCTTTTTCCTGCTAATCCTAGCATGATAAAGAAGATTCAAAGAGAGTGAGATGCCAGCTCCTTTCATTCAGTCAGTAGCTTCAAACATTTCTGGACGTTTTTCAATGGCAAAAATCAATGAATATTGTAAATGCACAAACAGTAATATCTCCACATTGCAAGGTGCAATTCTGAAATTTTTTGCTTTTTCCTGTTAATCCTAGCATGATAAAGAAGATTCAAAGAGAGTGAGATGCCAGCTCCTTTCATTCAGTCAGTAGCTTCAAACATTTCTGGACGTTTTTCAATGGCAAAAATCAATGAATATTGTAAATGCACAAACAGTAATATCTCCACATTGCAAGGTGCAATTCTGAAATTTTTTGCTTTTTCCTGTTAATCCTAGCATGATAAAGAAGATTCAAAGAGAGTGAGATGCCAGCTCCTTTCATTCAGTCAGTAGCTTCAAACATTTCTGGTATATGAAAAACATGTTTTTCAATGGCAAAAATCAATGAATATTGTAAATGCACAAACAGTAATATCTCCACATTGCAAGGTGCAATTCTGAAATTTTTTGCTTTTTCCTGTTAATCCTAGCATGATAAAGAAGATTCAAAGAGAGTGAGATGCCAGCTCCTTTCATTCAGTCAGTAGCTTCAAACATTTCTGGTATATGAAAAACATGTTTTTCAATGGCAAAAATCAATGAATATTTTAAATGCACAAACAGTAATATCTCCACATTGCAAGGTGCAATTCTGAAATTTTTTGCTTTTTCCTGCTAATCCTAGCATGATAAAGAAGATTCAAAGAGAGTGAGATGCCAGCTCCTTTCATTCAGTCAGTAGCTTCAAACATTTCTGGACGTTTTTCAATGGCAAAAATCAATGAATATTGTAAATGCACAAACAGTAATATCTCCACATTGCAAGGTGCAATTCTGAAATTTTTTGCTTTTTCCTGTTAATCCTAGCATGATAAAGAAGATTCAAAGAGAGTGAGATGCCAGCTCCTTTCATTCAGTCAGTAGCTTCAAACATTTCTGGTATATGAAAAACATGTTTTTCAATGGCAAAAATCAATGAATATTGTAAATGCACAAACAGTAATATCTCCACATTGCAAGGTGCAATTCTGAAATTTTTTGCTTTTTCCTGTTAATCCTAGCATGATAAAGAAGATTCAAAGAGAGTGACATGCCAGCTCCTTTCATTCAGTCAGTAGCTTCAAACATTTCTGGTATATGAAAAACATGTTTTTCAATGGCAAAAATCAATGAATATTGTAAATGCACAAACAGTAATATCTCCACATTGCAAGGTGCAATTCTGAAATTTTTTGCTTTTTCCTGCTAATCCTAGCATGATAAAGAAGATTCAAAGAGAGTGAGATGCCAGCTCCTTTCATTCAGTCAGTAGCTTCAAACATTTCTGGACGTTTTTCAATGGCAAAAATCAATGAATATTGTAAATGCACAAACAGTAATATCTCCACATTGCAAGGTGCAATTCTGAAATTTTTTGCTTTTTCCTGTTAATCCTAGCATGATAAAGAAGATTCAAAGAGAGTGAGATGCCAGCTCCTTTCATTCAGTCAGTAGCTTCAAACATTTCTGGTATATGAAAAACATGTATTTCAATGGCAAAAATCAATGAATATTGTAAATGCACAAACAGTAATATCTCCACATTGCAAGGTGCAATTCTGAAATTTTTTGCTTTTTCCTGCTAATCCTAGCATGATAAAGAAGATTCAAAGAGAGTGAGATGCCAGCTCCTTTCATTCAGTCAGTAGCTTCAAACATTTCTGGTATATGAAAAACACATGTTTTTCAATGGCAAAAATCAATGAATATTGTAAATGCACAAACAGTAATATCTCCACATTGCAAGGTGCAATTCTGAAATTTTTTGCTTTTTCCTGCTAATCCTAGCATGATAAAGAAGATTCAAAGAGAGTGAGATGCCAGCTCCTTTCATTCAGTCAGTAGCTTCAAACATTTCTGGTATATGAAAAACATGTTTTTCAATGGCAAAAATCAATGAATATTGTAAATGCACAAACAGTAATATCTCCACATTGCAAGGTGCAATTCTGAAATTTTTAGCTTTTTCCTGTTAATCCTAGCATGATAAAGAAGATTCAAAGAGAGTGAGATGCCAGCTCCTTTCATTCAGTCAGTAGCTTCAAACATTTCTGGACGTTTTTCAATGGCAAAAATCAATGAATATTGTAAATGCACAAACAGTAATATCTCCACATTGCAAGGTGCAATTCTGAAATTTTTTGCTTTTTCCTGTTAATCCTAGCATGATAAAGAAGATTCAAAGAGAGTGAGATGCCAGCTCCTTTCATTCAGTCAGTAGCTTCAAACATTTCTGGTATATGAAAAACGTTTTTCAATGGCAAAAATCAATGAATATTGTAAATGCACAAACAGTAATATCTCCACATTGCAAGGTGCAATTCTGAAATTTTTTGCTTTTTCCTGCTAATCCTAGCATGATAAAGAAGATTCAAAGAGAGTGAGATGCCAGCTCCTTTCATTCAGTCAGTAGCTTCAAACATTTCTGGTATATGAAAAACATGTTTTTCAATGGCAAAAATCAATGAATATTGTAAATGCACAAACAGTAATATCTCCACATTGCAAGGTGCAATTCTGAAATTTTTTGCTTTTTCCTGCTAATCCTAGCATGATAAAGAAGATTCAAAGAGAGTGAGATGCCGGCTCCTTTCATTCAGTCAGTAGCTTCAAACATTTCTGGACGTTTTTCAATGGCAAAAATCAATGAATATTGTAAATGCACAAACAGTAATATCTCCACATTGCAAGGTGCAATTCTGAAATTTTTTGCTTTTTCCTGTTAATCCTAGCATGATAAAGAAGATTCAAAGAGAGTGAGATGCCAGCTCCTTTCATTCAGTCAGTAGCTTCAAACATTTCTGGTATATGAAAAACATGTTTTTCAATGGCAAAAATCAATGAATATTGTAAATGCACAAACAGTAATATCTCCACATTGCAAGGTGCAATTCTGAAATTTTTTGCTTTTTCCTGTTAATCCTAGCATGATAAAGAAGATTCAAAGAGAGTGAGATGCCAGCTCCTTTCATTCAGTCAGTAGCTTCAAACATTTCTGGTATATGAAAAACATGTTTTTCAATGGCAAAAATCAATGAATATTGTAAATGCACAAACAGTAATATCTCCACATTGCAAGGTGCAATTCTGAAATTTTTTGCTTTTTCCTGTTAATCCTAGCATGATAAAGAAGATTCAAAGAGAGTGAGATGCCAGCTCCTTTCATTCAGTCAGTAGCTTCAAAGATTTCTGGACGTTTTTCAATGGCAAAAATCAATGAATATTGTAAATGCACAAACAGTAATATCTCCACATTGCAAGGTGCAATTCTGAAATTTTTTGCTTTTTCCTGTTAATCCTAGCATGATAAAGAAGATTCAAAGAGAGTGAGATGCCAGCTCCTTTCATTCAGTCAGTAGCTTCAAACATTTCTGGTATATGAAAAACGTTTTTCAATGGCAAAAATCAATGAATATTGTAAATGCACAAACAGTAATATCTCCACATTGCAAGGTGCAATTCTGAAATTTTTTGCTTTTTCCTGCTAATCCTAGCATGATAAAGAAGATTCAAAGAGAGTGAGATGCCAGCTCCTTTCATTCAGTCAGTAGCTTCAAACATTCTGGTATATGAAAAACATGTTTTTCAAATGGCAAAAATCAATGAATATTGTAAATGCACAAACAGTAATATCTCCACATTGCAAGGTGCAATTCTGAAATTTTTGCTTTTTCCTGCTAATCCTAGCATGATAAAGAAGATTTCAAAGAGAGTGAGATGCCGGCTCCTTTCATTCAGTCAGTAGCTTCAAACATTTCTGGACGTTTTTTCAATGGCAAAAATCAATGAATATTGTAAATGCACAAACAGTAATATCTCACATTGCAAGGTGCAATTCTGAAATTTT
>NW_027366956.1:0-63740 GCF_046119375.1 Phyllobates terribilis
TTCATTCAGTCAGTAGCTTCAAACATTTCTGGTATATGAAAAACATGTTTTTCAATGGCAAAAATCAATGAATATTGTAAATGCACAAACAGTAATATCTCCACATTGCAAGGTGCAATTCTGAAATTTTTTGCTTTTTCCTGCTAATCCTAGCATGATAAAGAAGATTCAAAGAGAGTGAGATGCCAGCTCCTTTCATTCAGTCAGTAGCTTCAAACATTTCTGGACGTTTTTCAATGGCAAAAATCAATGAATATTGTAAATGCACAAACAGTAATATCTCCACATTGCAAGGTGCAATTCTGAAATTTTTTGCTTTTTCCTGTTAATCCTAGCAGGATAAAGAAGATTCAAAGAGAGTGAGATGCCAGCTCCTTTCATTCAGTCAGTAGCTTCAAACATTTCTGGTATATGAATAACATGATGTTTTTCAATGGCAAAAATCAATGAATATTGTAAATGCACAAACAGTAATATCTCCACATTGCAAGGTGCAATTCTGAAATTTTTTGCTTTTTCCTGCTAATCCTAGCATGATAAAGAAGATTCAAAGAGAGTGAGATGCCAGCTCCTTTCATTCAGTCAGTAGCTTCAAACATTTCTGGACGTTTTTCAATGGCAAAAATCAATGAATATTGTAAATGCACAAACAGTAATATCTCCACATTGCAAGGTGCAATTCTGAAATTTTTTGCTTTTTCCTGTTAATCCTAGCATGATAAAGAAGATTCAAAGAGAGTGAGATGCCAGCTCCTTTCATTCAGTCAGTAGCTTCAAACATTTCTGGACGTTTTTCAATGGCAAAAATCAATGAATATTGTAAATGCACAAACAGTAATATCTCCACATTGCAAGGTGCAATTCTGAAATTTTTTGCTTTTTCCTGCTAATCCTAGCAGGATAAAGAAGATTCAAAGAGAGTGAGATGCCAGCTCCTTTCATTCAGTCAGTAGCTTCAAACATTTCTGGTATATGAAAAACATGTTTTTCAATGGCAAAAATCAATGAATATTGTAAATGCACAAACAGTAATATCTCCACATTGCAAGGTGCAATTCTGAAATTTTTTCTTTTTCCTGCTAATCCTAGCATGATAAAGAAGATTCAAAGAGAGTGAGATGCCAGCTCCTTTCATTCAGTCAGTAGCTTCAAACATTTCTGGTATATGAATAACATGATGTTTTTCAATGGCAAAAATCAATGAATATTGTAAATGCACAAACAGTAATATCTCCACATTGCAAGGTGCAATTCTGAAATTTTTTGCTTTTTCCTGCTAATCCTAGCATGATAAAGAAGATTCAAAGAGAGTGAGATGCCAGCTCCTTTCATTCAGTCAGTAGCTTCAAACATTTCTGGTATATGAAAAACATGTTTTTCAATGGCAAAAATCAATGAATATTGTAAATGCACAAACAGTAATATCTCCACATTGCAAGGTGCAATTCTGAAATTTTTTGCTTTTTCCTGCTAATCCTAGCATGATAAAGAAGATTCAAAGAGAGTGAGATGCCAGCTCCTTTCATTCAGTCAGTAGCTTCAAACATTTCTGGTATATGAAAAACGTTTTTCAATGGCAAAAATCAATGAATATTGTAAATGCACAAACAGTAATATCTCCACATTGCAAGGTGCAATTCTGAAATTTTTTGCTTTTTCCTGCTAATCCTAGCAGGATAAAGAAGATTCAAAGAGAGTGAGATGCCAGCTCCTTTCATTCAGTCAGTAGCTTCAAACATTCCTGGTATATGAAAAACATGTTTTTCAATGGCAAAAATCAATGAATATTGTAAATGCACAAACAGTAATATCTCCACATTGCAAGGTGCAATTCTGAAATTTTTTGCTTTTTCCTGCTAATCCTAGCATGATAAAGAAGATTCAAAGAGAGTGAGATGCCAGCTCCTTTCATTCAGTCAGTAGCTTCAAACATTTCTGGTATATGAAAAACATGTTTTTCAATTGCAAAAATCAATGAATATTGTAAATGCACAAACAGTAATATCTCCACATTGCAAGGTGCAATTCTGAAATTTTTTGCTTTTTCCTGCTAATCCTAGCATGATAAAGAAGATTCAAAGAGAGTGAGATGCCAGCTCCTTTCATTCAGTCAGTAGCTTCAAACATTTCTGGACGTTTTTCAATTGCAAAAATCAATGAATATTGTAAATGCACAAACAGTAATATCTCCACATTGCAAGGTGCAATTCTGAAATTTTTTGCTTTTTCCTGTTAATCCTAGCATGATAAAGAAGATTCAAAGAGAGTGAGATGCCAGCTCCTTTCATTCAGTCAGTAGCTTCAAACATTTCTGGTATATGAAAAACATGTTTTTCAATGGCAAAAATCAATGAATATTGTAAATGCACAAACAGTAATATCTCCACATTGCAAGGTGCAATTCTGAAATTTTTTGCTTTTTCCTGCTAATCCTAGCATGATAAAGAAGATTCAAAGAGAGTGAGATGCCAGCTCCTTTCATTCAGTCAGTAGCTTCAAACATTTCTGGACGTTTTTCAATGGCAAAAATCAATGAATATTGTAAATGCACAAACAGTAATATCTCCACATTGCAAGGTGCAATTCTGAAATTTTTTGCTTTTTCCTGTTAATCCTAGCAGGATAAAGAAGATTCAAAGAGAGTGAGATGCCAGCTCCTTTCATTCAGTCAGTAGCTTCAAACATTTCTGGTATATGAATAACATGATGTTTTTCAATGGCAAAAATCAATGAATATTGTAAATGCACAAACAGTAATATCTCCACATTGCAAGGTGCAATTCTGAAATTTTTTGCTTTTTCCTGCTAATCCTAGCATGATAAAGAAGATTCAAAGAGAGTGAGATGCCAGCTCCTTTCATTCAGTCAGTAGCTTCAAACATTTCTGGACGTTTTTCAATGGCAAAAATCAATGAATATTGTAAATGCACAAACAGTAATATCTCCACATTGCAAGGTGCAATTCTGAAATTTTTTGCTTTTTCCTGTTAATCCTAGCATGATAAAGAAGATTCAAAGAGAGTGAGATGCCAGCTCCTTTCATTCAGTCAGTAGCTTCAAACATTTCTGGACGTTTTTCAATGGCAAAAATCAATGAATATTGTAAATGCACAAACAGTAATATCTCCACATTGCAAGGTGCAATTCTGAAATTTTTTGCTTTTTCCTGCTAATCCTAGCAGGATAAAGAAGATTCAAAGAGAGTGAGATGCCAGCTCCTTTCATTCAGTCAGTAGCTTCAAACATTCCTGGTATATGAAAAACATGTTTTTCAATGGCAAAAATCAATGAATATTGTAAATGCACAAACAGTAATATCTCCACATTGCAAGGTGCAATTCTGAAATTTTTTGCTTTTTCCTGCTAATCCTAGCATGATAAAGAAGATTCAAAGAGAGTGAGATGCCAGCTCCTTTCATTCAGTCAGTAGCTTCAAACATTTCTGGTATATGAAAAACGTTTTTCAATGGCAAAAATCAATGAATATTGTAAATGCACAAACAGTAATATCTCCACATTGCAAGGTGCAATTCTGAAATTTTTTGCTTTTTCCTGCTAATCCTAGCAGGATAAAGAAGATTCAAAGAGAGTGAGATGCCAGCTCCTTTCATTCAGTCAGTAGCTTCAAACATTTCTGGTATATGAAAAACATGTTTTTCAATGGCAAAAATCAATGAATATTGTAAATGCACAAACAGTAATATCTCCACATTGCAAGGTGCAATTCTGAAATTTTTTGCTTTTTCCTGCTAATCCTAGCAGGATAAAGAAGATTCAGAGAGTGAGATGCCAGCTCCTTTCATTGTCAGTAGCTTCAAACATTTCTGGTATATGAAAAACATGTTTTTCAATGGCAAAAATCAATGAATATTGTAAATGCACAAACAGTAATATCTCCACATTGCAAGGTGCAATTCTGAAATTTTTTGCTTTTTCCTGCTAATCCTAGCATGATAAAAAAGATTCAAAGAGAGTGAGATGCCAGCTCCTTTCATTCAGTCAGTAGCTTCAAACATTTCTGGACGTTTTTCAATGGCAAAAATCAATGAATATTGTAAATGCACAAACAGTAATATCTCCACATTGCAAGGTGCAATTCTGAAATTTTTTGCTTTTTCCTGTTAATCCTAGCATGATAAAGAAGATTCAAAGAGAGTGAGATGCCAGCTCCTTTCATTCAGTCAGTAGCTTCAAACATTTCTGGACGTTTTTCAATGGCAAAAATCAATGAATATTGTAAATGCACAAACAGTAATATCTCCACATTGCAAGGTGCAATTCTGAAATTTTTTGCTTTTTCCTGCTAATCCTAGCAGGATAAAGAAGATTCAAAGAGAGTGAGATGCCAGCTCCTTTCATTCAGTCAGTAGCTTCAAACATTCCTGGTATATGAAAAACATGTTTTTCAATGGCAAAAATCAATGAATATTGTAAATGCACAAACAGTAATATCTCCACATTGCAAGGTGCAATTCTGAAATTTTTTGCTTTTTCCTGCTAATCCTAGCATGATAAAGAAGATTCAAAGAGAGTGAGATGCCAGCTCCTTTCATTCAGTCAGTAGTTTCAAACATTTCTGGTATATGAAAAACGTTTTTCAATGGCAAAAATCAATGAATATTGTAAATGCACAAACAGTAATATCTCCACATTGCAAGGTGCAATTCTGAAATTTTTTGCTTTTTCCTGCTAATCCTAGCAGGATAAAGAAGATTCAAAGAGAGTGAGATGCCAGCTCCTTTCATTCAGTCAGTAGCTTCAAACATTTCTGGTATATGAAAAACATGTTTTTCAATGGCAAAAATCAATGAATATTGTAAATGCACAAACAGTAATATCTCCACATTGCAAGGTGCAATTCTGAAATTTTTTGCTTTTTCCTGCTAATCCTAGCAGGATAAAGAAGATTCAGAGAGTGAGATGCCAGCTCCTTTCATTGTCAGTAGCTTCAAACATTTCTGGTATATGAAAAACATGTTTTTCAATGGCAAAAATCAATGAATATTGTAAATGCACAAACAGTAATATCTCCACATTGCAAGGTGCAATTCTGAAATTTTTTGCTTTTTCCTGCTAATCCTAGCATGATAAAAAAGATTCAAAGAGAGTGAGATGCCAGCTCCTTTCATTCAGTCAGTAGCTTCAAACATTTCTGGACGTTTTTCAATGGCAAAAATCAATGAATATTGTAAATGCACAAACAGTAATATCTCCACATTGCAAGGTGCAATTCTGAAATTTTTTGCTTTTTCCTGTTAATCCTAGCATGATAAAGAAGATTCAAAGAGAGTGAGATGCCAGCTCCTTTCATTCAGTCAGTAGCTTCAAACATTTCTGGACGTTTTTCAATGGCAAAAATCAATGAATATTGTAAATGCACAAACAGTAATATCTCCACATTGCAAGGTGCAATTCTGAAATTTTTTGCTTTTTCCTGCTAATCCTAGCAGGATAAAGAAGATTCAAAGAGAGTGAGATGCCAGCTCCTTTCATTCAGTCAGTAGCTTCAAACATTCCTGGTATATGAAAAACATGTTTTTCAATGGCAAAAATCAATGAATATTGTAAATGCACAAACAGTAATATCTCCACATTGCAAGGTGCAATTCTGAAATTTTTTGCTTTTTCCTGCTAATCCTAGCATGATAAAGAAGATTCAAAGAGAGTGAGATGCCAGCTCCTTTCATTCAGTCAGTAGTTTCAAACATTTCTGGTATATGAAAAACGTTTTTCAATGGCAAAAATCAATGAATATTGTAAATGCACAAACAGTAATATCTCCACATTGCAAGGTGCAATTCTGAAATTTTTTGCTTTTTCCTGCTAATCCTAGCAGGATAAAGAAGATTCAAAGAGAGTGAGATGCCAGCTCCTTTCATTCAGTCAGTAGCTTCAAACATTTCTGGTATATGAAAAACATGTTTTTCAATGGCAAAAATCAATGAATATTGTAAATGCACAAACAGTAATATCTCCACATTGCAAGGTGCAATTCTGAAATTTTTTGCTTTTTCCTGCTAATCCTAGCAGGATAAAGAAGATTCAGAGAGTGAGATGCCAGCTCCTTTCATTGTCAGTAGCTTCAAACATTTCTGGTATATGAAAAACATGTTTTTCAATGGCAAAAATCAATGAATATTGTAAATGCACAAACAGTAATATCTCCACATTGCAAGGTGCAATTCTGAAATTTTTTGCTTTTTCCTGCTAATCCTAGCATGATAAAAAAGATTCAAAGAGAGTGAGATGCCAGCTCCTTTCATTCAGTCAGTAGCTTCAAACATTTCTGGACGTTTTTCAATGGCAAAAATCAATGAATATTGTAAATGCACAAACAGTAATATCTCCACATTGCAAGGTGCAATTCTGAAATTTTTTGCTTTTTCCTGTTAATCCTAGCATGATAAAGAAGATTCAAAGAGAGTGAGATGCCAGCTCCTTTCATTCAGTCAGTAGCTTCAAACATTTCTGGTATATGAAAAACATGTTTTTCAATGGCAAAAATCAATGAATATTGTAAATGCACAAACAGTAATATCTCCACATTGCAAGGTGCAATTCTGAAATTTTTTGCTTTTTCCTGCTAATCCTAGCAGGATAAAGAAGATTCAAAGAGAGTGAGATGCCAGCTCCTTTCATTCAGTCAGTAGCTTCAAACATTTCTGGTATATGAAAAACATGTTTTTCAATGGCAAAAATCAATGAATATTGTAAATGCACAAACAGTAATATCTCCACATTGCAAGGTGCAATTCTGAAATTTTTTCCTTTTTCCTGCTAATCCTAGCAGGATAAAGAAGATTCAAAGAGAGTGAGATGCCAGCTCCTTTCATTCAGTCAGTAGCTTCAAACATTTCTGGTATATGAAATACATGTTTTTCAATGGCAAAAATCAATGAATATTGTAAATGCACAAACAGTAATATCTCCACATTGCAAGGTGCAATTCTGAAATTTTTTGCTTTTTCCTGCTAATCCTAGCAGGATAAAGAAGATTCAAAGAGAGTGAGATGCCAGCTCCTTTCATTCAGTCAGTAGCTTCAAACATTTCTGGTATATGAAAAACATGTTTTTCAATGGCAAAAATCAATGAATATTGTAAATGCACAAACAGTAATATCTCCACATTGCAAGGTGCAATTCTGAAATTTTTTGCTTTTTCCTGCTAATCCTAGCAGGATAAAGAAGATTCAAAGAGAGTGAGATGCCAGCTCCTTTCATTCAGTCAGTAGCTTCAAACATTTCTGGTATATGAAAAACATGTTTTTCAATGGCAAAAATCAATGAATATTGTAAATGCACAAACAGTAATATCTCCACATTGCAAGGTGCAATTCTGAAATTTTTTGCTTTTTCCTGCTAATCCTAGCAGGATAAAGAAGATTCAAAGAGAGTGAGATGCCAGCTCCTTTCATTCAGTCAGTAGCTTCAAACATTCCTGGTATATGAAAAACATGTTTTTCAATGGCAAAAATCAATGAATATTGTAAATGCACAAACAGTAATATCTCCACATTGCAAGGTGCAATTCTGAAATTTTTTGCTTTTTCCTGCTAATCCTAGCAGGATAAAGAAGATTCAAAGAGAGTGAGATGCCAGCTCCTTTCATTCAGTCAGTAGCTTCAAACATTTCTGGACGTTTTTCAATGGCAAAAATCAATGAATATTGTAAATGCACAAACAGTAATATCTCCACATTGCAAGGTGCAATTCTGAAATTTTTTGCTTTTTCCTGCTAATCCTAGCAGGATAAAGAAGATTCAAAGAGAGTGAGATGCCAGCTCCTTTCATTCAGTCAGTAGCTTCAAACATTCCTGGTATATGAAAAACATGTTTTTCAATGGCAAAAATCAATGAATATTGTAAATGCACAAACAGTAATATCTCCACATTGCAAGGTGCAATTCTGAAATTTTTTGCTTTTTCCTGCTAATCCTAGCATGATAAAGAAGATTCAAAGAGAGTGAGATGCCAGCTCCTTTCATTCAGTCAGTAGCTTCAAACATTTCTGGTATATGAAAAACATGTTTTTCAATTGCAAAAATCAATGAATATTGTAAATGCACAAACAGTAATATCTCCACATTGCAAGGTGCAATTCTGAAATTTTTTGCTTTTTCCTGCTAATCCTAGCATGATAAAGAAGATTCAAAGAGAGTGAGATGCCAGCTCCTTTCATTCAGTCAGTAGCTTCAAACATTTCTGGACGTTTTTCAATTGCAAAAATCAATGAATATTGTAAATGCACAAACAGTAATATCTCCACATTGCAAGGTGCAATTCTGAAATTTTTTGCTTTTTCCTGTTAATCCTAGCATGATAAAGAAGATTCAAAGAGAGTGAGATGCCAGCTCCTTTCATTCAGTCAGTAGCTTCAAACATTTCTGGTATATGAAAAACATGTTTTTCAATGGCAAAAATCAATGAATATTGTAAATGCACAAACAGTAATATCTCCACATTGCAAGGTGCAATTCTGAAATTTTTTGCTTTTTCCTGCTAATCCTAGCATGATAAAGAAGATTCAAAGAGAGTGAGATGCCAGCTCCTTTCATTCAGTCAGTAGCTTCAAACATTTCTGGACGTTTTTCAATGGCAAAAATCAATGAATATTGTAAATGCACAAACAGTAATATCTCCACATTGCAAGGTGCAATTCTGAAATTTTTTGCTTTTTCCTGTTAATCCTAGCAGGATAAAGAAGATTCAAAGAGAGTGAGATGCCAGCTCCTTTCATTCAGTCAGTAGCTTCAAACATTTCTGGTATATGAATAACATGATGTTTTTCAATGGCAAAAATCAATGAATATTGTAAATGCACAAACAGTAATATCTCCACATTGCAAGGTGCAATTCTGAAATTTTTTGCTTTTTCCTGCTAATCCTAGCATGATAAAGAAGATTCAAAGAGAGTGAGATGCCAGCTCCTTTCATTCAGTCAGTAGCTTCAAACATTTCTGGACGTTTTTCAATGGCAAAAATCAATGAATATTGTAAATGCACAAACAGTAATATCTCCACATTGCAAGGTGCAATTCTGAAATTTTTTGCTTTTTCCTGCTAATCCTAGCATGATAAAGAAGATTCAAAGAGAGTGAGATGCCAGCTCCTTTCATTCAGTCAGTAGCTTCAAACATTTCTGGACGTTTTTCAATGGCAAAAATCAATGAATATTGTAAATGCACAAACAGTAATATCTCCACATTGCAAGGTGCAATTCTGAAATTTTTTGCTTTTTCCTGCTAATCCTAGCATGATAAAGAAGATTCAAAGAGAGTGAGATGCCAGCTCCTTTCATTCAGTCAGTAGCTTCAAACATTTCTGGATGTTTTTCAATGGCAAAAATCAATGAATATTGTAAATGCACAAACAGTAATATCTCCACATTGCAAGGTGCAATTCTGAAATTTTTTGCTTTTTCCTGCTAATCCTAGCAGGATAAAGAAGATTCAAAGAGAGTGAGATGCCAGCTCCTTTCATTCAGTCAGTAGCTTCAAACATTTCTGGTATATGAAAAACATGTTTTTCAATGGCAAAAATCAATGAATATTGTAAATGCACAAACAGTAATATCTCCACATTGCAAGGTGCAATTCTGAAATTTTTTGCTTTTTCCTGCTAATCCTAGCAGGATAAAGAAGATTCAAAGAGAGTGAGATGCCAGCTCCTTTCATTCAGTCAGTAGCTTCAAACATTTCTGGTATATGAAAAACATGTTTTTCAATGGCAAAAATCAATGAATATTGTAAATGCACAAACAGTAATATCTCCACATTGCAAGGTGCAATTCTGAAATTTTTTGCTTTTTCCTGCTAATCCTAGCAGTATAAAGAAGATTCAAAGAGAGTGAGATGCCAGCTCCTTTCATTCAGTCAGTAGCTTCAAACATTTCTGGTATATGAAAAACATGTTTTTCAATGGCAAAAATCAATGAATATTGTAAATGCACAAACAGTAATATCTCCACATTGCAAGGTGCAATTCTGAAATTTTTTGCTTTTTCCTGCTAATCCTAGCAGGATAAAGAAGATTCAAAGAGAGTGAGATGCCAGCTCCTTTCATTCAGTCAGTAGCTTCAAACATTTCTGGTATATGAAAAACATGTTTTTCAATGGCAAAAATCAATGAATATTGTAAATGCACAAACAGTAATATCTCCACATTGCAAGGTGCAATTCTGAAATTTTTTGCTTTTTCCTGCTAATCCTAGCAGGATAAAGAAGATTCAAAGAGAGTGAGATGCCAGCTCCTTTCATTCAGTCAGTAGCTTCAAACATTTCTGGTATATGAAAAACATGTTTTTCAATGGCAAAAATCAATGAATATTGTAAATGCACAAACAGTAATATCTCCACATTGCAAGGTGCAATTCTGAAATTTTTTGCTTTTTCCTGCTAATCCTAGCAGGATAAAGAAGATTCAAAGAGAGTGAGATGCCAGCTCCTTTCATTCAGTCAGTAGCTTCAAACATTTCTGGTATATGAAAAACGTTTTTCAATGGCAAAAATCAATGAATATTGTAAATGCACAAACAGTAATATCTCCACATTGCAAGGTGCAATTCTGAAATTTTTTGCTTTTTCCTGCTAATCCTAGCATGATAAAGAAGATTCAAAGAGAGTGAGATGCCAGCTCCTTTCATTCAGTCAGTAGCTTCAAACATTTCTGGACGTTTTTCAATGGCAAAAATCAATGAATATTGTAAATGCACAAACAGTAATATCTCCACATTGCAAGGTGCAATTCTGAAATTTTTTGCTTTTTCCTGCTAATCCTAGCATGATAAAGAAGATTCAAAGAGAGTGAGATGCCAGCTCCTTTCATTCAGTCAGTAGCTTCAAACATTTCTGGATGTTTTTCAATGGCAAAAATCAATGAATATTGTAAATGCACAAACAGTAATATCTCCACATTGCAAGGTGCAATTCTGAAATTTTTTGCTTTTTCCTGCTAATCCTAGCAGGATAAAGAAGATTCAAAGAGAGTGAGATGCCAGCTCCTTTCATTCAGTCAGTAGCTTCAAACATTTCTGGTATATGAAAAACATGTTTTTCAATGGCAAAAATCAATGAATATTGTAAATGCACAAACAGTAATATCTCCACATTGCAAGGTGCAATTCTGAAATTTTTTGCTTTTTCCTGCTAATCCTAGCAGGATAATGAAGATTCAAAGAGAGTGAGATGCCAGCTCCTTTCATTCAGTCAGTAGCTTCAAACATTTCTGGTATATGAAAAACATGTTTTTCAATGGCAAAAATCAATGAATATTGTAAATGCACAAACAGTAATATCTCCACATTGCAAGGTGCAATTCTGAAATTTTTTGCTTTTTCCTGCTAATCCTAGCAGGATAAAGAAGATTCAAAGAGAGTGAGATGCCAGCTCCTTTCATTCAGTCAGTAGCTTCAAACATTTCTGGTATATGAAAAACATGTTTTTCAATGGCAAAAATCAATGAATATTGTAAATGCACAAACAGTAATATCTCCACATTGCAAGGTGCAATTCTGAAATTTTTTGCTTTTTCCTGCTAATCCTAGCAGGATAAAGAAGATTCAAAGAGAGTGAGATGCCAGCTCCTTTCATTCAGTCAGTAGCTTCAAACATTTCTGGTATATGAAAAACATGTTTTTCAATGGCAAAAATCAATGAATATTGTAAATGCACAAACAGTAATATCTCCACATTGCAAGGTGCAATTCTGAAATTTTTTGCTTTTTCCTGCTAATCCTAGCAGGATAAAGAAGATTCAAAGAGAGTGAGATGCCAGCTCCTTTCATTCAGTCAGTAGCTTCAAACATTTCTGGTATATGAAATACATGTTTTTCAATGGCAAAAATCAATGAATATTGTAAATGCACAAACAGTAATATCTCCACATTGCAAGGTGCAATTCTGAAATTTTTTGCTTTTTCCTGCTAATCCTAGCAGGATAAAGAAGATTCAAAGAGAGTGAGATGCCAGCTCCTTTCATTCAGTCAGTAGCTTCAAACATTTCTGGTATATGAAAAACATGTTTTTCAATGGCAAAAATCAATGAATATTGTAAATGCACAAACAGTAATATCTCCACATTGCAAGGTGCAATTCTGAAATTTTTTGCTTTTTCCTGCTAATCCTAGCAGGATAAAGAAGATTCAAAGAGAGTGAGATGCCAGCTCCTTTCATTCAGTCAGTAGCTTCAAACATTTCTGGTATATGAAAAACATGTTTTTCAATGGCAAAAATCAATGAATATTGTAAATGCACAAACAGTAATATCTCCACATTGCAAGGTGCAATTCTGAAATTTTTTGCTTTTTCCTGCTAATCCTAGCAGGATAAAGAAGATTCAAAGAGAGTGAGATGCCAGCTCCTTTCATTCAGTCAGTAGCTTCAAACATTTCTGGTATATGAAAAACATGTTTTTCAATGGCAAAAATCAATGAATATTGTAAATGCACAAACAGTAATATCTCCACATTGCAAGGTGCAATTCTGAAATTTTTTGCTTTTTCCTGCTAATCCTAGCAGGATAAAGAAGATTCAAAGAGAGTGAGATGCCAGCTCCTTTCATTCAGTCAGTAGCTTCAAACATTTCTGGTATATGAAAAACATGTTTTTCAATGGCAAAAATCAATGAATATTGTAAATGCACAAACAGTAATATCTCCACATTGCAAGGTGCAATTCTGAAATTTTTTGCTTTTTCCTGCTAATCCTAGCAGGATAAAGAAGATTCAAAGAGAGTGAGATGCCAGCTCCTTTAATTCAGTCAGTAGCTTCAAACATTTCTGGTATATGAAAAACGTTTTTCAATGGCAAAAATCAATGAATATTGTAAATGCACAAACAGTAATATCTCCACATTGCAAGGTGCAATTCTGAAATTTTTTGCTTTTTCCTGCTAATCCTAGCATGATAAAGAAGATTCAAAGAGAGTGAGATGCCAGCTCCTTTCATTCAGTCAGTAGCTTCAAACATTTCTGGACGTTTTTCAATGGCAAAAATCAATGAATATTGTAAATGCACAAACAGTAATATCTCCACATTGCAAGGTGCAATTCTGAAATTTTTTGCTTTTTCCTGCTAATCCTAGCATGATAAAGAAGATTCAAAGAGAGTGAGATGCCAGCTCCTTTCATTCAGTCAGTAGCTTCAAACATTTCTGGTATATGAAAAACATGTTTTTCAATGGCAAAAATCAATGAATATTGTAAATGCACAAACAGTAATATCTCCACATTGCAAGGTGCAATTCTGAAATTTTTTGCTTTTTCCTGCTAATCCTAGCAGGATAAAGAAGATTCAAAGAGAGTGAGATGCCAGCTCCTTTCATTCAGTCAGTAGCTTCAAACATTTCTGGTATATGAAAAACATGTTTTTCAATGGCAAAAATCAATGAATATTGTAAATGCACAAACAGTAATATCTCCACATTGCAAGGTGCAATTCTGAAATTTTTTGCTTTTTCCTGCTAATCCTAGCAGGATAAAGAAGATTCAAAGAGAGTGAGATGCCAGCTCCTTTCATTCAGTCAGTAGCTTCAAACATTTCTGGTATATGAAAAACATGTTTTTCAATGGCAAAAATCAATGAATATTGTAAATGCACAAACAGTAATATCTCCACATTGCAAGGTGCAATTCTGAAATTTTTTGCTTTTTCCTGCTAATCCTAGCAGGATAAAGAAGATTCAAAGAGAGTGAGATGCCAGCTCCTTTCATTCAGTCAGTAGCTTCAAACATTTCTGGTATATGAAAAACATGTTTTTCAATGGCAAAAATCAATGAATATTGTAAATGCACAAACAGTAATATCTCCACATTGCAAGGTGCAATTCTGAAATTTTTTGCTTTTTCCTGCTAATCCTAGCAGGATAAAGAAGATTCAAAGAGAGTGAGATGCCAGCTCCTTTCATTCAGTCAGTAGCTTCAAACATTTCTGGTATATGAAAAACATGTTTTTCAATGGCAAAAATCAACGAATATTGTAAATGCACAAACAGTAATATCTCCACATTGCAAGGTGCAATTCTGAAATTTTTTGCTTTTTCCTGCTAATCCTAGCAGGATAAAGAAGATTCAAAGAGAGTGAGATGCCAGCTCCTTTCATTCAGTCAGTAGCTTCAAACATTTCTGGTATATGAAAAACATGTTTTTCAATGGCAAAAATCAATGAATATTGTAAATGCACAAACAGTAATATCTCCACATTGCAAGGTGCAATTCTGAAATTTTTTGCTTTTTCCTGCTAATCCTAGCAGGATAAAGAAGATTCAAAGAGAGTGAGATGCCAGCTCCTTTCATTCAGTCAGTAGCTTCAAACATTTCTGGACGTTTTTCAATTGCAAAAATCAATGAATATTGTAAATGCACAAACAGTAATATCTCCACATTGCAAGGTGCAATTCTGAAATTTTTTGCTTTTTCCTGTTAATCCTAGCATGATAAAGAAGATTCAAAGAGAGTGAGATGCCAGCTCCTTTCATTCAGTCAGTAGCTTCAAACATTTCTGGTATATGAAAAACATGTTTTTCAATGGCAAAAATCAATGAATATTGTAAATGCACAAACAGTAATATCTCCACATTGCAAGGTGCAATTCTGAAATTTTTTGCTTTTTCCTGCTAATCCTAGCATGATAAAGAAGATTCAAAGAGAGTGAGATGCCAGCTCCTTTCATTCAGTCAGTAGCTTCAAACATTTCTGGACGTTTTTCAATGGCAAAAATCAATGAATATTGTAAATGCACAAACAGTAATATCTCCACATTGCAAGGTGCAATTCTGAAATTTTTTGCTTTTTCCTGTTAATCCTAGCAGGATAAAGAAGATTCAAAGAGAGTGAGATGCCAGCTCCTTTCATTCAGTCAGTAGCTTCAAACATTTCTGGTATATGAATAACATGATGTTTTTCAATGGCAAAAATCAATGAATATTGTAAATGCACAAACAGTAATATCTCCACATTGCAAGGTGCAATTCTGAAATTTTTTGCTTTTTCCTGCTAATCCTAGCATGATAAAGAAGATTCAAAGAGAGTGAGATGCCAGCTCCTTTCATTCAGTCAGTAGCTTCAAACATTTCTGGACGTTTTTCAATGGCAAAAATCAATGAATATTGTAAATGCACAAACAGTAATATCTCCACATTGCAAGGTGCAATTCTGAAATTTTTTGCTTTTTCCTGTTAATCCTAGCATGATAAAGAAGATTCAAAGAGAGTGAGATGCCAGCTCCTTTCATTCAGTCAGTAGCTTCAAACATTTCTGGACGTTTTTCAATGGCAAAAATCAATGAATATTGTAAATGCACAAACAGTAATATCTCCACATTGCAAGGTGCAATTCTGAAATTTTTTGCTTTTTCCTGCTAATCCTAGCAGGATAAAGAAGATTCAAAGAGAGTGAGATGCCAGCTCCTTTCATTCAGTCAGTAGCTTCAAACATTTCTGGTATATGAAAAACATGTTTTTCAATGGCAAAAATCAATGAATATTGTAAATGCACAAACAGTAATATCTCCACATTGCAAGGTGCAATTCTGAAATTTTTTCTTTTTCCTGCTAATCCTAGCATGATAAAGAAGATTCAAAGAGAGTGAGATGCCAGCTCCTTTCATTCAGTCAGTAGCTTCAAACATTTCTGGTATATGAATAACATGATGTTTTTCAATGGCAAAAATCAATGAATATTGTAAATGCACAAACAGTAATATCTCCACATTGCAAGGTGCAATTCTGAAATTTTTTGCTTTTTCCTGCTAATCCTAGCATGATAAAGAAGATTCAAAGAGAGTGAGATGCCAGCTCCTTTCATTCAGTCAGTAGCTTCAAACATTTCTGGTATATGAAAAACATGTTTTTCAATGGCAAAAATCAATGAATATTGTAAATGCACAAACAGTAATATCTCCACATTGCAAGGTGCAATTCTGAAATTTTTTGCTTTTTCCTGCTAATCCTAGCATGATAAAGAAGATTCAAAGAGAGTGAGATGCCAGCTCCTTTCATTCAGTCAGTAGCTTCAAACATTTCTGGTATATGAAAAACGTTTTTCAATGGCAAAAATCAATGAATATTGTAAATGCACAAACAGTAATATCTCCACATTGCAAGGTGCAATTCTGAAATTTTTTGCTTTTTCCTGCTAATCCTAGCAGGATAAAGAAGATTCAAAGAGAGTGAGATGCCAGCTCCTTTCATTCAGTCAGTAGCTTCAAACATTCCTGGTATATGAAAAACATGTTTTTCAATGGCAAAAATCAATGAATATTGTAAATGCACAAACAGTAATATCTCCACATTGCAAGGTGCAATTCTGAAATTTTTTGCTTTTTCCTGCTAATCCTAGCATGATAAAGAAGATTCAAAGAGAGTGAGATGCCAGCTCCTTTCATTCAGTCAGTAGCTTCAAACATTTCTGGTATATGAAAAACATGTTTTTCAATTGCAAAAATCAATGAATATTGTAAATGCACAAACAGTAATATCTCCACATTGCAAGGTGCAATTCTGAAATTTTTTGCTTTTTCCTGCTAATCCTAGCATGATAAAGAAGATTCAAAGAGAGTGAGATGCCAGCTCCTTTCATTCAGTCAGTAGCTTCAAACATTTCTGGACGTTTTTCAATTGCAAAAATCAATGAATATTGTAAATGCACAAACAGTAATATCTCCACATTGCAAGGTGCAATTCTGAAATTTTTTGCTTTTTCCTGTTAATCCTAGCATGATAAAGAAGATTCAAAGAGAGTGAGATGCCAGCTCCTTTCATTCAGTCAGTAGCTTCAAACATTTCTGGTATATGAAAAACATGTTTTTCAATGGCAAAAATCAATGAATATTGTAAATGCACAAACAGTAATATCTCCACATTGCAAGGTGCAATTCTGAAATTTTTTGCTTTTTCCTGCTAATCCTAGCATGATAAAGAAGATTCAAAGAGAGTGAGATGCCAGCTCCTTTCATTCAGTCAGTAGCTTCAAACATTTCTGGACGTTTTTCAATGGCAAAAATCAATGAATATTGTAAATGCACAAACAGTAATATCTCCACATTGCAAGGTGCAATTCTGAAATTTTTTGCTTTTTCCTGTTAATCCTAGCAGGATAAAGAAGATTCAAAGAGAGTGAGATGCCAGCTCCTTTCATTCAGTCAGTAGCTTCAAACATTTCTGGTATATGAATAACATGATGTTTTTCAATGGCAAAAATCAATGAATATTGTAAATGCACAAACAGTAATATCTCCACATTGCAAGGTGCAATTCTGAAATTTTTTGCTTTTTCCTGCTAATCCTAGCATGATAAAGAAGATTCAAAGAGAGTGAGATGCCAGCTCCTTTCATTCAGTCAGTAGCTTCAAACATTTCTGGACGTTTTTCAATGGCAAAAATCAATGAATATTGTAAATGCACAAACAGTAATATCTCCACATTGCAAGGTGCAATTCTGAAATTTTTTGCTTTTTCCTGTTAATCCTAGCATGATAAAGAAGATTCAAAGAGAGTGAGATGCCAGCTCCTTTCATTCAGTCAGTAGCTTCAAACATTTCTGGACGTTTTTCAATGGCAAAAATCAATGAATATTGTAAATGCACAAACAGTAATATCTCCACATTGCAAGGTGCAATTCTGAAATTTTTTGCTTTTTCCTGCTAATCCTAGCAGGATAAAGAAGATTCAAAGAGAGTGAGATGCCAGCTCCTTTCATTCAGTCAGTAGCTTCAAACATTCCTGGTATATGAAAAACATGTTTTTCAATGGCAAAAATCAATGAATATTGTAAATGCACAAACAGTAATATCTCCACATTGCAAGGTGCAATTCTGAAATTTTTTGCTTTTTCCTGCTAATCCTAGCATGATAAAGAAGATTCAAAGAGAGTGAGATGCCAGCTCCTTTCATTCAGTCAGTAGCTTCAAACATTTCTGGTATATGAAAAACGTTTTTCAATGGCAAAAATCAATGAATATTGTAAATGCACAAACAGTAATATCTCCACATTGCAAGGTGCAATTCTGAAATTTTTTGCTTTTTCCTGCTAATCCTAGCAGGATAAAGAAGATTCAAAGAGAGTGAGATGCCAGCTCCTTTCATTCAGTCAGTAGCTTCAAACATTTCTGGTATATGAAAAACATGTTTTTCAATGGCAAAAATCAATGAATATTGTAAATGCACAAAGAGTAATATCTCCACATTGCAAGGTGCAATTCTGAAATTTTTTGCTTTTTCCTGCTAATCCTAGCAGGATAAAGAAGATTCAGAGAGTGAGATGCCAGCTCCTTTCATTGTCAGTAGCTTCAAACATTTCTGGTATATGAAAAACATGTTTTTCAATGGCAAAAATCAATGAATATTGTAAATGCACAAACAGTAATATCTCCACATTGCAAGGTGCAATTCTGAAATTTTTTGCTTTTTCCTGCTAATCCTAGCATGATAAAAAAGATTCAAAGAGAGTGAGATGCCAGCTCCTTTCATTCAGTCAGTAGCTTCAAACATTTCTGGACGTTTTTCAATGGCAAAAATCAATGAATATTGTAAATGCACAAACAGTAATATCTCCACATTGCAAGGTGCAATTCTGAAATTTTTTGCTTTTTCCTGTTAATCCTAGCATGATAAAGAAGATTCAAAGAGAGTGAGATGCCAGCTCCTTTCATTCAGTCAGTAGCTTCAAACATTTCTGGACGTTTTTCAATGGCAAAAATCAATGAATATTGTAAATGCACAAACAGTAATATCTCCACATTGCAAGGTGCAATTCTGAAATTTTTTGCTTTTTCCTGCTAATCCTAGCAGGATAAAGAAGATTCAAAGAGAGTGAGATGCCAGCTCCTTTCATTCAGTCAGTAGCTTCAAACATTCCTGGTATATGAAAAACATGTTTTTCAATGGCAAAAATCAATGAATATTGTAAATGCACAAACAGTAATATCTCCACATTGCAAGGTGCAATTCTGAAATTTTTTGCTTTTTCCTGCTAATCCTAGCATGATAAAGAAGATTCAAAGAGAGTGAGATGCCAGCTCCTTTCATTCAGTCAGTAGTTTCAAACATTTCTGGTATATGAAAAACGTTTTTCAATGGCAAAAATCAATGAATATTGTAAATGCACAAACAGTAATATCTCCACATTGCAAGGTGCAATTCTGAAATTTTTTGCTTTTTCCTGCTAATCCTAGCAGGATAAAGAAGATTCAAAGAGAGTGAGATGCCAGCTCCTTTCATTCAGTCAGTAGCTTCAAACATTTCTGGTATATGAAAAACATGTTTTTCAATGGCAAAAATCAATGAATATTGTAAATGCACAAACAGTAATATCTCCACATTGCAAGGTGCAATTCTGAAATTTTTTGCTTTTTCCTGCTAATCCTAGCAGGATAAAGAAGATTCAGAGAGTGAGATGCCAGCTCCTTTCATTGTCAGTAGCTTCAAACATTTCTGGTATATGAAAAACATGTTTTTCAATGGCAAAAATCAATGAATATTGTAAATGCACAAACAGTAATATCTCCACATTGCAAGGTGCAATTCTGAAATTTTTTGCTTTTTCCTGCTAATCCTAGCATGATAAAAAAGATTCAAAGAGAGTGAGATGCCAGCTCCTTTCATTCAGTCAGTAGCTTCAAACATTTCTGGACGTTTTTCAATGGCAAAAATCAATGAATATTGTAAATGCACAAACAGTAATATCTCCACATTGCAAGGTGCAATTCTGAAATTTTTTGCTTTTTCCTGTTAATCCTAGCATGATAAAGAAGATTCAAAGAGAGTGAGATGCCAGCTCCTTTCATTCAGTCAGTAGCTTCAAACATTTCTGGTATATGAAAAACATGTTTTTCAATGGCAAAAATCAATGAATATTGTAAATGCACAAACAGTAATATCTCCACATTGCAAGGTGCAATTCTGAAATTTTTTGCTTTTTCCTGCTAATCCTAGCATGATAAAGAAGATTCAAAGAGAGTGAGATGCCAGCTCCTTTCATTCAGTCAGTAGCTTCAAACATTTCTGGACGTTTTTCAATGGCAAAAATCAATGAATATTGTAAATGCACAAACAGTAATATCTCCACATTGCAAGGTGCAATTCTGAAATTTTTTGCTTTTTCCTGTTAATCCTAGCATGATAAAGAAGATTCAAAGAGAGTGAGATGCCAGCTCCTTTCATTCAGTCAGTAGCTTCAAACATTTCTGGTATATGAAAAACATGTTTTTCAATGGCAAAAATCAATGAATATTGTAAATGCACAAACAGTAATATCTCCACATTGCAAGGTGCAATTCTGAAATTTTTTGCTTTTTCCTGCTAATCCTAGCATGATAAAGAAGATTCAAAGAGAGTGAGATGCCAGCTCCTTTCATTCAGTCAGTAGCTTCAAACATTTCTGGTATATGAAAAACATGTTTTTCAATGGCAAAAATCAATGAATATTGTAAATGCACAAACAGTAATATCTCCACATTGCAAGGTGCAATTCTGAAATTTTTTGCTTTTTCCTGCTAATCCTAGCATGATAAAGAAGATTCAAAGAGAGTGAGATGCCAGCTCCTTTCATTCAGTCAGTAGCTTCAAACATTTCTGGTATATGAAAAACATGTTTTTCAATGGCAAAAATCAATGAATATTGTAAATGCACAAACAGTAATATCTCCACATTGCAAGGTGCAATTCTGAAATTTTTTGCTTTTTCCTGCTAATCCTAGCATGATAAAGAAGATTCAAAGAGAGTGAGATGCCAGCTCCTTTCATTCAGTCAGTAGCTTCAAACATTTCTGGTATATGAAAAACGTTTTTCAATGGCAAAAATCAATGAATATTGTAAATGCACAAACAGTAATATCTCCACATTGCAAGGTGCAATTCTGAAATTTTTTGCTTTTTCCTGCTAATCCTAGCATGATAAAGAAGATTCAAAGAGAGTGAGATGCCAGCTCCTTTCATTCAGTCAGTAGCTTCAAACATTTCTGGATGTTTTTCAATGGCAAAAATCAATGAATATTGTAAATGCACAAACAGTAATATCTCCACATTGCAAGGTGCAATTCTGAAATTTTTTGCTTTTTCCTGCTAATCCTAGCAGGATAAAGAAGATTCAAAGAGAGTGAGATGCCAGCTCCTTTCATTCAGTCAGTAGCTTCAAACATTTCTGGTATATGAAAAACATGTTTTTCAATGGCAAAAATCAATGAATATTGTAAATGCACAAACAGTAATATCTCCACATTGCAAGGTGCAATTCTGAAATTTTTTGCTTTTTCCTGCTAATCCTAGCAGGATAAAGAAGATTCAAAGAGAGTGAGATGCCAGCTCCTTTCATTCAGTCAGTAGCTTCAAACATTTCTGGTATATGAAAAACATGTTTTTCAATGGCAAAAATCAATGAATATTGTAAATGCACAAACAGTAATATCTCCACATTGCAAGGTGCAATTCTGAAATTTTTTGCTTTTTCCTGCTAATCCTAGCAGGATAAAGAAGATTCAAAGAGAGTGAGATGCCAGCTCCTTTCATTCAGTCAGTAGCTTCAAACATTTCTGGTATATGAAAAACATGTTTTTCAATGGCAAAAATCAATGAATATTGTAAATGCACAAACAGTAATATCTCCACATTGCAAGGTGCAATTCTGAAATTTTTTGCTTTTTCCTGCTAATCCTAGCAGGATAAAGAAGATTCAAAGAGAGTGAGATGCCAGCTCCTTTCATTCAGTCAGTAGCTTCAAACATTTCTGGTATATGAAAAACGTTTTTCAATGGCAAAAATCAATGAATATTGTAAATGCACAAACAGTAATATCTCCACATTGCAAGGTGCAATTCTGAAATTTTTTGCTTTTTCCTGTTAATCCTAGCATGATAAAGAAGATTCAAAGAGAGTGAGATGCCAGCTCCTTTCATTCAGTCAGTAGCTTCAAACATTTCTGGTATATGAAAAACATGTTTTTCAATGGCAAAAATCAATGAATATTGTAAATGCACAAACAGTAATATCTCCACATTGCAAGGTGCAATTCTGAAATTTTTTGCTTTTTCCTGCTAATCCTAGCATGATAAAGAAGATTCAAAGAGAGTGAGATGCCAGCTCCTTTCATTCAGTCAGTAGCTTCAAACATTTCTGGTATATGAAAAACATGTTTTTCAATGGCAAAAATCAATGAATATTGTAAATGCACAAACAGTAATATCTCCACATTGCAAGGTGCAATTCTGAAATTTTTTGCTTTTTCCTGCTAATCCTAGCATGATAAAGAAGATTCAAAGAGAGTGAGATGCCAGCTCCTTTCATTCAGTCAGTAGCTTCAAACATTTCTGGTATATGAAAAACATGTTTTTCAATGGCAAAAATCAATGAATATTGTAAATGCACAAACAGTAATATCTCCACATTGCAAGGTGCAATTCTGAAATTTTTTGCTTTTTCCTGCTAATCCTAGCATGATAAAGAAGATTCAAAGAGAGTGAGATGCCAGCTCCTTTCATTCAGTCAGTAGCTTCAAACATTTCTGGTATATGAAAAACGTTTTTCAATGGCAAAAATCAATGAATATTGTAAATGCACAAACAGTAATATCTCCACATTGCAAGGTGCAATTCTGAAATTTTTTGCTTTTTCCTGCTAATCCTAGCATGATAAAGAAGATTCAAAGAGAGTGAGATGCCAGCTCCTTTCATTCAGTCAGTAGCTTCAAACATTTCTGGATGTTTTTCAATGGCAAAAATCAATGAATATTGTAAATGCACAAACAGTAATATCTCCACATTGCAAGGTGCAATTCTGAAATTTTTTGCTTTTTCCTGCTAATCCTAGCATGATAAAGAAGATTCAAAGAGAGTGAGATGCCAGCTCCTTTCATTCAGTCAGTAGCTTCAAACATTTCTGGACGTTTTTCAATGGCAAAAATCAATGAATATTGTAAATGCACAAACAGTAATATCTCCACATTGCAAGGTGCAATTCTGAAATTTTTTGCTTTTTCCTGTTAATCCTAGCATGATAAAGAAGATTCAAAGAGAGTGAGATGCCAGCTCCTTTCATTCAGTCAGTAGCTTCAAACATTTCTGGTATATGAAAAACATGTTTTTCAATGGCAAAAATCAATGAATATTGTAAATGCACAAACAGTAATATCTCCACATTGCAAGGTGCAATTCTGAAATTTTTTGCTTTTTCCTGCTAATCCTAGCATGATAAAGAAGATTCAAAGAGAGTGAGATGCCAGCTCCTTTCATTCAGTCAGTAGCTTCAAACATTTCTGGTATATGAAAAACATGTTTTTCAATGGCAAAAATCAATGAATATTGTAAATGCACAAACAGTAATATCTCCACATTGCAAGGTGCAATTCTGAAATTTTTTGCTTTTTCCTGCTAATCCTAGCATGATAAAGAAGATTCAAAGAGAGTGAGATGCCAGCTCCTTTCATTCAGTCAGTAGCTTCAAACATTTCTGGTATATGAAAAACATGTTTTTCAATGGCAAAAATCAATGAATATTGTAAATGCACAAACAGTAATATCTCCACATTGCAAGGTGCAATTCTGAAATTTTTTGCTTTTTCCTGCTAATCCTAGCATGATAAAGAAGATTCAAAGAGAGTGAGATGCCAGCTCCTTTCATTCAGTCAGTAGCTTCAAACATTTCTGGTATATGAAAAACGTTTTTCAATGGCAAAAATCAATGAATATTGTAAATGCACAAACAGTAATATCTCCACATTGCAAGGTGCAATTCTGAAATTTTTTGCTTTTTCCTGCTAATCCTAGCATGATAAAGAAGATTCAAAGAGAGTGAGATGCCAGCTCCTTTCATTCAGTCAGTAGCTTCAAACATTTCTGGATGTTTTTCAATGGCAAAAATCAATGAATATTGTAAATGCACAAACAGTAATATCTCCACATTGCAAGGTGCAATTCTGAAATTTTTTGCTTTTTCCTGCTAATCCTAGCAGGATAAAGAAGATTCAAAGAGAGTGAGATGCCAGCTCCTTTCATTCAGTCAGTAGCTTCAAACATTTCTGGTATATGAAAAACATGTTTTTCAATGGCAAAAATCAATGAATATTGTAAATGCACAAACAGTAATATCTCCACATTGCAAGGTGCAATTCTGAAATTTTTTGCTTTTTCCTGCTAATCCTAGCAGGATAAAGAAGATTCAAAGAGAGTGAGATGCCAGCTCCTTTCATTCAGTCAGTAGCTTCAAACATTTCTGGTATATGAAAAACATGTTTTTCAATGGCAAAAATCAATGAATATTGTAAATGCACAAACAGTAATATCTCCACATTGCAAGGTGCAATTCTGAAATTTTTTGCTTTTTCCTGCTAATCCTAGCAGGATAAAGAAGATTCAAAGAGAGTGAGATGCCAGCTCCTTTCATTCAGTCAGTAGCTTCAAACATTTCTGGTATATGAAAAACATGTTTTTCAATGGCAAAAATCAATGAATATTGTAAATGCACAAACAGTAATATCTCCACATTGCAAGGTGCAATTCTGAAATTTTTTGCTTTTTCCTGCTAATCCTAGCAGGATAAAGAAGATTCAAAGAGAGTGAGATGCCAGCTCCTTTCATTCAGTCAGTAGCTTCAAACATTTCTGGTATATGAAAAACATGTTTTTCAATGGCAAAAATCAATGAATATTGTAAATGCACAAACAGTAATATCTCCACATTGCAAGGTGCAATTCTGAAATTTTTTGCTTTTTCCTGCTAATCCTAGCAGGATAAAGAAGATTCAAAGAGAGTGAGATGCCAGCTCCTTTCATTCAGTCAGTAGCTTCAAACATTTCTGGTATATGAAAAACGTTTTTCAATGGCAAAAATCAATGAATATTGTAAATGCACAAACAGTAATATCTCCACATTGCAAGGTGCAATTCTGAAATTTTTTGCTTTTTCCGGCTAATCCTAGCATGATAAAGAAGATTCAAAGAGAGTGAGATGCCAGCTCCTTTCATTCAGTCAGTAGCTTCAAACATTTCTGGACGTTTTTCAATGGCAAAAATCAATGAATATTGTAAATGCACAAACAGTAATATCTCCACATTGCAAGGTGCAATTCTGAAATTTTTTGCTTTTTCCTGCTAATCCTAGCATGATAAAGAAGATTCAAAGAGAGTGAGATGCCAGCTCCTTTCATTCAGTCAGTAGCTTCAAACATTTCTGGATGTTTTTCAATGGCAAAAATCAATGAATATTGTAAATGCACAAACAGTAATATCTCCACATTGCAAGGTGCAATTCTGAAATTTTTTGCTTTTTCCTGCTAATCCTAGCAGGATAAAGAAGATTCAAAGAGAGTGAGATGCCAGCTCCTTTCATTCAGTCAGTAGCTTCAAACATTTCTGGTATATGAAAAACATGTTTTTCAATGGCAAAAATCAATGAATATTGTAAATGCACAAACAGTAATATCTCCACATTGCAAGGTGCAATTCTGAAATTTTTTGCTTTTTCCTGCTAATCCTAGCAGGATAAAGAAGATTCAAAGAGAGTGAGATGCCAGCTCCTTTCATTCAGTCAGTAGCTTCAAACATTTCTGGTATATGAAAAACATGTTTTTCAATGGCAAAAATCAATGAATATTGTAAATGCACAAACAGTAATATCTCCACATTGCAAGGTGCAATTCTGAAATTTTTTGCTTTTTCCTGCTAATCCTAGCAGTATAAAGAAGATTCAAAGAGAGTGAGATGCCAGCTCCTTTCATTCAGTCAGTAGCTTCAAACATTTCTGGTATATGAAAAACATGTTTTTCAATGGCAAAAATCAATGAATATTGTAAATGCACAAACAGTAATATCTCCACATTGCAAGGTGCAATTCTGAAATTTTTTGCTTTTTCCTGCTAATCCTAGCAGGATAAAGAAGATTCAAAGAGAGTGAGATGCCAGCTCCTTTCATTCAGTCAGTAGCTTCAAACATTTCTGGTATATGAAAAACATGTTTTTCAATGGCAAAAATCAATGAATATTGTAAATGCACAAACAGTAATATCTCCACATTGCAAGGTGCAATTCTGAAATTTTTTGCTTTTTCCTGCTAATCCTAGCAGGATAAAGAAGATTCAAAGAGAGTGAGATGCCAGCTCCTTTCATTCAGTCAGTAGCTTCAAACATTTCTGGTATATGAAAAACATGTTTTTCAATGGCAAAAATCAATGAATATTGTAAATGCACAAACAGTAATATCTCCACATTGCAAGGTGCAATTCTGAAATTTTTTGCTTTTTCCTGCTAATCCTAGCAGGATAAAGAAGATTCAAAGAGAGTGAGATGCCAGCTCCTTTCATTCAGTCAGTAGCTTCAAACATTTCTGGTATATGAAAAACGTTTTTCAATGGCAAAAATCAATGAATATTGTAAATGCACAAACAGTAATATCTCCACATTGCAAGGTGCAATTCTGAAATTTTTTGCTTTTTCCTGCTAATCCTAGCATGATAAAGAAGATTCAAAGAGTGAGATCCCAGCTCCTTTCATTCAGTCAGTAGCTTCAAACATTTCTGGACGTTTTTCAATGGCAAAAATCAATGAATATTGTAAATGCACAAACAGTAATATCTCCACATTGCAAGGTGCAATTCTGAAATTTTTTGCTTTTTCCTGCTAATCCTAGCATGATAAAGAAGATTCAAAGAGAGTGAGATGCCAGCTCCTTTCATTCAGTCAGTAGCTTCAAACATTTCTGGATGTTTTTCAATGGCAAAAATCAATGAATATTGTAAATGCACAAACAGTAATATCTCCACATTGCAAGGTGCAATTCTGAAATTTTTTGCTTTTTCCTGCTAATCCTAGCAGGATAAAGAAGATTCAAAGAGAGTGAGATGCCAGCTCCTTTCATTCAGTCAGTAGCTTCAAACATTTCTGGTATATGAAAAACATGTTTTTCAATTGCAAAAATCAATGAATATTGTAAATGCACAAACAGTAATATCTCCACATTGCAAGGTGCAATTCTGAAATTTTTTGCTTTTTCCTGCTAATCCTAGCATGATAAAGAAGATTCAAAGAGAGTGAGATGCCAGCTCCTTTCATTCAGTCAGTAGCTTCAAACATTTCTGGACGTTTTTCAATTGCAAAAATCAATGAATATTGTAAATGCACAAACAGTAATATCTCCACATTGCAAGGTGCAATTCTGAAATTTTTTGCTTTTTCCTGTTAATCCTAGCATGATAAAGAAGATTCAAAGAGAGTGAGATGCCAGCTCCTTTCATTCAGTCAGTAGCTTCAAACATTTCTGGTATATGAAAAACATGTTTTTCAATGGCAAAAATCAATGAATATTGTAAATGCACAAACAGTAATATCTCCACATTGCAAGGTGCAATTCTGAAATTTTTTGCTTTTTCCTGCTAATCCTAGCATGATAAAGAAGATTCAAAGAGAGTGAGATGCCAGCTCCTTTCATTCAGTCAGTAGCTTCAAACATTTCTGGGCGTTTTTCAATGGCAAAAATCAATGAATATTGTAAATGCACAAACAGTAATATCTCCACATTGCAAGGTGCAATTCTGAAATTTTTTGCTTTTTCCTGTTAATCCTAGCAGGATAAAGAAGATTCAAAGAGAGTGAGATGCCAGCTCCTTTCATTCAGTCAGTAGCTTCAAACATTTCTGGTATATGAATAACATGATGTTTTTCAATGGCAAAAATCAATGAATATTGTAAATGCACAAACAGTAATATCTCCACATTGCAAGGTGCAATTCTGAAATTTTTTGCTTTTTCCTGCTAATCCTAGCATGATAAAGAAGATTCAAAGAGAGTGAGATGCCAGCTCCTTTCATTCAGTCAGTAGCTTCAAACATTTCTGGACGTTTTTCAATGGCAAAAATCAATGAATATTGTAAATGCACAAACAGTAATATCTCCACATTGCAAGGTGCAATTCTGAAATTTTTTGCTTTTTCCTGTTAATCCTAGCATGATAAAGAAGATTCAAAGAGAGTGAGATGCCAGCTCCTTTCATTCAGTCAGTAGCTTCAAACATTTCTGGACGTTTTTCAATGGCAAAAATCAATGAATATTGTAAATGCACAAACAGTAATATCTCCACATTGCAAGGTGCAATTCTGAAATTTTTTGCTTTTTCCTGCTAATCCTAGCAGGATAAAGAAGATTCAAAGAGAGTGAGATGCCAGCTCCTTTCATTCAGTCAGTAGCTTCAAACATTCCTGGTATATGAAAAACATGTTTTTCAATGGCAAAAATCAATGAATATTGTAAATGCACAAACAGTAATATCTCCACATTGCAAGGTGCAATTCTGAAATTTTTTGCTTTTTCCTGCTAATCCTAGCATGATAAAGAAGATTCAAAGAGAGTGAGATGCCAGCTCCTTTCATTCAGTCAGTAGCTTCAAACATTTCTGGTATATGAAAAACGTTTTTCAATGGCAAAAATCAATGAATATTGTAAATGCACAAACAGTAATATCTCCACATTGCAAGGTGCAATTCTGAAATTTTTTGCTTTTTCCTGCTAATCCTAGCAGGATAAAGAAGATTCAAAGAGAGTGAGATGCCAGCTCCTTTCATTCAGTCAGTAGCTTCAAACATTTCTGGTATATGAAAAACATGTTTTTCAATGGCAAAAATCAATGAATATTGTAAATGCACAAACAGTAATATCTCCACATTGCAAGGTGCAATTCTGAAATTTTTTGCTTTTTCCTGCTAATCCTAGCAGGATAAAGAAGATTCAGAGAGTGAGATGCCAGCTCCTTTCATTGTCAGTAGCTTCAAACATTTCTGGTATATGAAAAACATGTTTTTCAATGGCAAAAATCAATGAATATTGTAAATGCACAAACAGTAATATCTCCACATTGCAAGGTGCAATTCTGAAATTTTTTGCTTTTTCCTGCTAATCCTAGCATGATAAAAAAGATTCAAAGAGAGTGAGATGCCAGCTCCTTTCATTCAGTCAGTAGCTTCAAACATTTCTGGACGTTTTTCAATGGCAAAAATCAATGAATATTGTAAATGCACAAACAGTAATATCTCCACATTGCAAGGTGCAATTCTGAAATTTTTTGCTTTTTCCTGTTAATCCTAGCATGATAAAGAAGATTCAAAGAGAGTGAGATGCCAGCTCCTTTCATTCAGTCAGTAGCTTCAAACATTTCTGGACGTTTTTCAATGGCAAAAATCAATGAATATTGTAAATGCACAAACAGTAATATCTCCACATTGCAAGGTGCAATTCTGAAATTTTTTGCTTTTTCCTGCTAATCCTAGCATGATAAAGAAGATTCAAAGAGAGTGAGATGCCAGCTCCTTTCATTCAGTCAGTAGCTTCAAACATTCCTGGTATATGAAAAACATGTTTTTCAATGGGAAAAATCAATGAATATTGTAAATGCACAAACAGTAATATCTCCACATTGCAAGGTGCAATTCTGAAATTTTTTGCTTTTTCCTGCTAATCCTAGCATGATAAAGAAGATTCAAAGAGAGTGAGATGCCAGCTCCTTTCATTCAGTCAGTAGCTTCAAACATTTCTGGTATATGAAAAACGTTTTTCAATGGCAAAAATCAATGAATATTGTAAATGCACAAACAGTAATATCTCCACATTGCAAGGTGCAATTCTGAAATTTTTTGCTTTTTCCTGCTAATCCTAGCAGGATAAAGAAGATTCAAAGAGAGTGAGATGCCAGCTCCTTTCATTCAGTCAGTAGCTTCAAACATTTCTGGTATATGAAAAACATGTTTTTCAATGGCAAAAATCAATGAATATTGTAAATGCACAAACAGTAATATCTCCACATTGCAAGGTGCAATTCTGAAATTTTTTGCTTTTTCCTGCTAATCCTAGCAGGATAAAGAAGATTCAGAGAGTGAGATGCCAGCTCCTTTCATTGTCAGTAGCTTCAAACATTTCTGGTATATGAAAAACATGTTTTTCAATGGCAAAAATCAATGAATATTGTAAATGCACAAACAGTAATATCTCCACATTGCAAGGTGCAATTCTGAAATTTTTTGCTTTTTCCTGCTAATCCTAGCATGATAAAAAAGATTCAAAGAGAGTGAGATGCCAGCTCCTTTCATTCAGTCAGTAGCTTCAAACATTTCTGGACGTTTTTCAATGGCAAAAATCAATGAATATTGTAAATGCACAAACAGTAATATCTCCACATTGCAAGGTGCAATTCTGAAATTTTTTGCTTTTTCCTGTTAATCCTAGCATGATAAAGAAGATTCAAAGAGAGTGAGATGCCAGCTCCTTTCATTCAGTCAGTAGCTTCAAACATTTCTGGTATATGAAAAACATGTTTTTCAATGGCAAAAATCAATGAATATTGTAAATGCACAAACAGTAATATCTCCACATTGCAAGGTGCAATTCTGAAATTTTTTGCTTTTTCCTGCTAATCCTAGCATGATAAAGAAGATTCAAAGAGAGTGAGATGCCAGCTCCTTTCATTCAGTCAGTAGCTTCAAACATTTCTGGACGTTTTTCAATGGCAAAAATCAATGAATATTGTAAATGCACAAACAGTAATATCTCCACATTGCAAGGTGCAATTCTGAAATTTTTTGCTTTTTCCTGTTAATCCTAGCATGATAAAGAAGATTCAAAGAGAGTGAGATGCCAGCTCCTTTCATTCAGTCAGTAGCTTCAAACATTTCTGGTATATGAAAAACATGTTTTTCAATGGCAAAAATCAATGAATATTGTAAATGCACAAACAGTAATATCTCCACATTGCAAGGTGCAATTCTGAAATTTTTTGCTTTTTCCTGCTAATCCTAGCATGATAAAGAAGATTCAAAGAGAGTGAGATGCCAGCTCCTTTCATTCAGTCAGTAGCTTCAAACATTTCTGGTATATGAAAAACATGTTTTTCAATGGCAAAAATCAATGAATATTGTAAATGCACAAACAGTAATATCTCCACATTGCAAGGTGCAATTCTGAAATTTTTTGCTTTTTCCTGCTAATCCTAGCATGATAAAGAAGATTCAAAGAGAGTGAGATGCCAGCTCCTTTCATTCAGTCAGTAGCTTCAAACATTTCTGGTATATGAAAAACATGTTTTTCAATGGCAAAAATCAATGAATATTGTAAATGCACAAACAGTAATATCTCCACATTGCAAGGTGCAATTCTGAAATTTTTTGCTTTTTCCTGCTAATCCTAGCATGATAAAGAAGATTCAAAGAGAGTGAGATGCCAGCTCCTTTCATTCAGTCAGTAGCTTCAAACATTTCTGGTATATGAAAAACGTTTTTCAATGGCAAAAATCAATGAATATTGTAAATGCACAAACAGTAATATCTCCACATTGCAAGGTGCAATTCTGAAATTTTTTGCTTTTTCCTGCTAATCCTAGCATGATAAAGAAGATTCAAAGAGAGTGAGATGCCAGCTCCTTTCATTCAGTCAGTAGCTTCAAACATTTCTGGATGTTTTTCAATGGCAAAAATCAATGAATATTGTAAATGCACAAACAGTAATATCTCCACATTGCAAGGTGCAATTCTGAAATTTTTTGCTTTTTCCTGCTAATCCTAGCAGGATAAAGAAGATTCAAAGAGAGTGAGATGCCAGCTCCTTTCATTCAGTCAGTAGCTTCAAACATTTCTGGTATATGAAAAACATGTTTTTCAATGGCAAAAATCAATGAATATTGTAAATGCACAAACAGTAATATCTCCACATTGCAAGGTGCAATTCTGAAATTTTTTGCTTTTTCCTGCTAATCCTAGCAGGATAAAGAAGATTCAAAGAGAGTGAGATGCCAGCTCCTTTCATTCAGTCAGTAGCTTCAAACATTTCTGGTATATGAAAAACATGTTTTTCAATGGCAAAAATCAATGAATATTGTAAATGCACAAACAGTAATGTCTCCACATTGCAAGGTGCAATTCTGAAATTTTTTGCTTTTTCCTGCTAATCCTAGCAGGATAAAGAAGATTCAAAGAGAGTGAGATGCCAGCTCCTTTCATTCAGTCAGTAGCTTCAAACATTTCTGGTATATGAAAAACATGTTTTTCAATGGCAAAAATCAATGAATATTGTAAATGCACAAACAGTAATATCTCCACATTGCAAGGTGCAATTCTGAAATTTTTTGCTTTTTCCTGCTAATCCTAGCAGGATAAAGAAGATTCAAAGAGAGTGAGATGCCAGCTCCTTTCATTCAGTCAGTAGCTTCAAACATTTCTGGTATATGAAAAACGTTTTTCAATGGCAAAAATCAATGAATATTGTAAATGCACAAACAGTAATATCTCCACATTGCAAGGTGCAATTCTGAAATTTTTTGCTTTTTCCTGCTAATCCTAGCATGATAAAGAAGATTCAAAGAGAGTGAGATGCCAGCTCCTTTCATTCAGTCAGTAGCTTCAAACATTTCTGGACGTTTTTCAATGGCAAAAATCAATGAATATTGTAAATGCACAAACAGTAATATCTCCACATTGCAAGGTGCAATTCTGAAATTTTTTGCTTTTTCCTGCTAATCCTAGCATGATAAAGAAGATTCAAAGAGAGTGAGATGCCAGCTCCTTTCATTCAGTCAGTAGCTTCAAACATTTCTGGATGTTTTTCAATGGCAAAAATCAATGAATATTGTAAATGCACAAACAGTAATATCTCCACATTGCAAGGTGCAATTCTGAAATTTTTTGCTTTTTCCTGCTAATCCTAGCAGGATAAAGAAGATTCAAAGAGAGTGAGATGCCAGCTCCTTTCATTCAGTCAGTAGCTTCAAACATTTCTGGTATATGAAAAACATGTTTTTCAATGGCAAAAATCAATGAATATTGTAAATGCACAAACAGTAATATCTCCACATTGCAAGGTGCAATTCTGAAATTTTTTGCTTTTTCCTGCTAATCCTAGCAGGATAAAGAAGATTCAAAGAGAGTGAGATGCCAGCTCCTTTCATTCAGTCAGTAGCTTCAAACATTTCTGGTATATGAAAAACATGTTTTTCAATGGCAAAAATCAATGAATATTGTAAATGCACAAACAGTAATATCTCCACATTGCAAGGTGCAATTCTGAAATTTTTTGCTTTTTCCTGCTAATCCTAGCAGTATAAAGAAGATTCAAAGAGAGTGAGATGCCAGCTCCTTTCATTCAGTCAGTAGCTTCAAACATTTCTGGTATATGAAAAACATGTTTTTCAATGGCAAAAATCAATGAATATTGTAAATGCACAAACAGTAATATCTCCACATTGCAAGGTGCAATTCTGAAATTTTTTGCTTTTTCCTGCTAATCCTAGCAGGATAAAGAAGATTCAAAGAGAGTGAGATGCCAGCTCCTTTCATTCAGTCAGTAGCTTCAAACATTTCTGGTATATGAAAAACATGTTTTTCAATGGCAAAAATCAATGAATATTGTAAATGCACAAACAGTAATATCTCCACATTGCAAGGTGCAATTCTGAAATTTTTTGCTTTTTCCTGCTAATCCTAGCAGGATAAAGAAGATTCAAAGAGAGTGAGATGCCAGCTCCTTTCATTCAGTCAGTAGCTTCAAACATTTCTGGTATATGAAAAACATGTTTTTCAATGGCAAAAATCAATGAATATTGTAAATGCACAAACAGTAATATCTCCACATTGCAAGGTGCAATTCTGAAATTTTTTGCTTTTTCCTGCTAATCCTAGCAGGATAAAGAAGATTCAAAGAGAGTGAGATGCCAGCTCCTTTCATTCAGTCAGTAGCTTCAAACATTTCTGGTATATGAAAAACGTTTTTCAATGGCAAAAATCAATGAATATTGTAAATGCACAAACAGTAATATCTCCACATTGCAAGGTGCAATTCTGAAATTTTTTGCTTTTTCCTGCTAATCCTAGCATGATAAAGAAGATTCAAAGAGAGTGAGATGCCAGCTCCTTTCATTCAGTCAGTAGCTTCAAACATTTCTGGACGTTTTTCAATGGCAAAAATCAATGAATATTGTAAATGCACAAACAGTAATATCTCCACATTGCAAGGTGCAATTCTGAAATTTTTTGCTTTTTCCTGCTAATCCTAGCATGATAAAGAAGATTCAAAGAGAGTGAGATGCCAGCTCCTTTCATTCAGTCAGTAGCTTCAAACATTTCTGGATGTTTTTCAATGGCAAAAATCAATGAATATTGTAAATGCACAAACAGTAATATCTCCACATTGCAAGGTGCAATTCTGAAATTTTTTGCTTTTTCCTGCTAATCCTAGCAGGATAAAGAAGATTCAAAGAGAGTGAGATGCCAGCTCCTTTCATTCAGTCAGTAGCTTCAAACATTTCTGGTATATGAAAAACATGTTTTTCAATGGCAAAAATCAATGAATATTGTAAATGCACAAACAGTAATATCTCCACATTGCAAGGTGCAATTCTGAAATTTTTTGCTTTTTCCTGTTAATCCTAGCAGGATAAAGAAGATTCAAAGAGAGTGAGATGCCAGCTCCTTTCATTCAGTCAGTAGCTTCAAACATTTCTGGTATATGAATAACATGATGTTTTTCAATGGCAAAAATCAATGAATATTGTAAATGCACAAACAGTAATATCTCCACATTGCAAGGTGCAATTCTGAAATTTTTTGCTTTTTCCTGCTAATCCTAGCATGATAAAGAAGATTCAAAGAGAGTGAGATGCCAGCTCCTTTCATTCAGTCAGTAGCTTCAAACATTTCTGGACGTTTTTCAATGGCAAAAATCAATGAATATTGTAAATGCACAAACAGTAATATCTCCACATTGCAAGGTGCAATTCTGAAATTTTTTGCTTTTTCCTGCTAATCCTAGCATGATAAAGAAGATTCAAAGAGAGTGAGATGCCAGCTCCTTTCATTCAGTCAGTAGCTTCAAACATTTCTGGATGTTTTTCAATGGCAAAAATCAATGAATATTGTAAATGCACAAACAGTAATATCTCCACATTGCAAGGTGCAATTCTGAAATTTTTTGCTTTTTCCTGCTAATCCTAGCATGATAAAGAAGATTCAAAGAGAGTGAGATGCCAGCTCCTTTCATTCAGTCAGTAGCTTCAAACATTTCTGGCATATGAAAAACGTTTTTCAATGGCAAAAATCAATGAATATTGTAAATGCACAAACAGTAATATCTCCACATTGCAAGGTGCAATTCTGAAATTTTTTGCTTTTTCCTGCTAATCCTAGCATGATAAAGAAGATTCAAAGAGAGTGAGATGCCAGCTCCTTTCATTCAGTCAGTAGCTTCAAACATTTCTGGACGTTTTTCAATGGCAAAAATCAATGAATATTGTAAATGCACAAACAGTAATATCTCCACATTGCAAGGTGCAATTCTGAAATTTTTTGCTTTTTCCTGCTAATCCTAGCAGGATAAAGAAGATTCAAAGAGAGTGAGATGCCAGCTCCTTTCATTCAGTCAGTAGCTTCAAACATTTCTGGTATATGAAAAACATGTTTTTCAATGGCAAAAATCAATGAATATTGTAAATGCACAAACAGTAATATCTCCACATTGCAAGGTGCAATTCTGAAATTTTTTGCTTTTTCCTGCTAATCCTAGCAGGATAAAGAAGATTCAAAGAGAGTGAGATGCCAGCTCCTTTCATTGTCAGTAGCTTCAAACATTTCTGGTATATGAAAAACATGTTTTTCAATGGCAAAAATCAATGAATATTGTAAATGCACAAACAGTAATATCTCCACATTGCAAGGTGCAATTCTGAAATTTTTTGCTTTTTCCTGCTAATCCTAGCATGATAAAAAAGATTCAAAGAGAGTGAGATGCCAGCTCCTTTCATTCAGTCAGTAGCTTCAAACATTTCTGGACATTTTTCAATGGCAAAAATCAATGAATATTGTAAATGCACAAACAGTAATATCTCCACATTGCAAGGTGCAATTCTGAAATTTTTTGCTTTTTCCTGTTAATCCTAGCATGATAAAGAAGATTCAAAGAGAGTGAGATGCCAGCTCCTTTCATTCAGTCAGTAGCTTCAAACATTTCTGGTATATGAAAAACATGTTTTTCAATGGCAAAAATCAATGAATATTGTAAATGCACAAACAGTAATATCTCCACATTGCAAGGTGCAATTCTGAAATTTTTTGCTTTTTCCTGCTAATCCTAGCATGATAAAGAAGATTCAAAGAGAGTGAGATGCCAGCTCCTTTCATTCAGTCAGTAGCTTCAAACATTTCTGGACGTTTTTCAATGGCAAAAATCAATGAATATTGTAAATGCACAAACAGTAATATCTCCACATTGCAAGGTGCAATTCTGAAATTTTTTGCTTTTTCCTGCTAATCCTAGCATGATAAAGAAGATTCAAAGAGAGTGAGATGCCAGCTCCTTTCATTCAGTCAGTAGCTTCAAACATTTCTGGTATATGAAAAACATGTTTTTCAATGGCAAAAATCAATGAATATTGTAAATGCACAAACAGTAATATCTCCACATTGCAAGGTGCAATTCTGAAATTTTTTGCTTTTTCCTGCTAATCCTAGCAGGATAAAGAAGATTCAAAGAGAGTGAGATGCCAGCTCCTTTCATTCAGTCAGTAGCTTCAAACATTTCTGGTATATGAAAAACATGTTTTTCAATGGCAAAAATCAATGAATATTGTAAATGCACAAACAGTAATATCTCCACATTGCAAGGTGCAATTCTGAAATTTTTTGCTTTTTCCTGCTAATCCTAGCAGGATAAAGAAGATTCAAAGAGAGTGAGATGCCAGCTCCTTTCATTCAGTCAGTAGCTTCAAACATTTCTGGTATATGAAAAACATGTTTTTCAATGGCAAAAATCAATGAATATTGTAAATGCACAAACAGTAATATCTCCACATTGCAAGGTGCAATTCTGAAATTTTTTGCTTTTTCCTGCTAATCCTAGCATGATAAAGAAGATTCAAAGAGAGTGAGATGCCAGCTCCTTTCATTCAGTCAGTAGCTTCAAACATTTCTGGTATATGAAAAACGTTTTTCAATGGCAAAAATCAATGAATATTGTAAATGCACAAACAGTAATATCTCCACATTGCAAGGTGCAATTCTGAAATTTTTTGCTTTTTCCTGCTAATCCTAGCATGATAAAGAAGATTCAAAGAGAGTGAGATGCCAGCTCCTTTCATTCAGTCAGTAGCTTCAAACATTTCTGGTATGTGAAAAACATGTTTTTCAATGGCAAAAATCAATGAATATTGTAAATGCACAAACAGTAATATTTCCACATTGCAAGGTGCAATTCTGAAATTTTTTGCTTTTTCCTGCTAATCCTAGCATGATAAAGAAGATTCAAAGAGAGTGAGATGCCAGCTCCTTTCATTCAGTCAGTAGCTTCAAACATTTCTGGACGTTTTTCAATGGCAAAAATCAATGAATATTGTAAATGCACAAACAGTAATATCTCCACATTGCAAGGTGCAATTCTGAAATTTTTTGCTTTTTCCTGTTAATCCTAGCATGATAAAGAAGATTCAAAGAGAGTGAGATGCCAGCTCCTTTCATTCAGTCAGTAGCTTCAAACATTTCTGGACGTTTTTCAATGGCAAAAATCAATGAATATTGTAAATGCACAAACATTAATATCTCCACATTGCAAGGTGCAATTCTGAAATTTTTTGCTTTTTCCTGCTAATCCTAGCATGATAAAGAAGATTCAAAGAGAGTGAGATGCCAGCTCCTTTCATTCAGTCAGTAGCTTCAAACATTTCTGGACGTTTTTCAATGGCAAAAATCAATGAATATTGTTTATGCACAAACAGTAATATCTCCACATTGCAAGGTGCAATTCTGAAATTTTTTGCTTTTTCCTGTTAATCCTAGCATGATAAAGAAGATTCAAAGAGAGTGAGATGCCAGCTCCTTTCATTCAGTCAGAAGCTTCAAACATTTCTGGTATATGAAAAACATGTTTTTCAATGGCAAAAATCAATGAATATTGTAAATGCACAAACAGTAATATCTCCACATTGCAAGGTGCAATTCTGAAATTTTTTTGCTTTTTCCTGCTAATCCTAGCATGATAAAGAAGATTCAAAGAGAGTGAGATACCAGCTCCTTTCATTCAGTCAGTAGCTTCAAACATTTCTGGTATATGAAAAACATGTTTTTCAATGGCAAAAATCAATGAATATTGTAAATGCACAAACAGTAATATCTCCACATTGCAAGGTGCAATTCTGAAATTTTTTGCTTTTTCCTGCTAATCCTAGCAGGATAAAGAAGCTTCAAAGAGAGTGAGATGCCAGCTCCTTTCATTGTCAGTAGCTTCAAACATTTCTGGTATATGAAAAACATGTTTTTCAATGGCAAAAATCAATGAATATTGTAAATGCACAAACAGTAATATCTCCACATTGCAAGGTGCAATTCTGAAATTTTTTGCTTTTTCCTGCTAATCCTAGCATGATAAAAAAGATTCAAAGAGAGTGAGATGCCAGCTCCTTTCATTCAGTCAGTAGCTTCAAACATTTCTGGACATTTTTCAATGGCAAAAATCAATGAATATTGTAAATGCACAAACAGTAATATCTCCACATTGCAAGGTGCAATTCTGAAATTTTTTGCTTTTTCCTGTTAATCCTAGCATGATAAAGAAGATTCAAAGAGAGTGAGATGCCAGCTCCTTTCATTCAGTCAGTAGCTTCAAACATTTCTGGTATATGAAAAACATGTTTTTCAATGGCAAAAATCAATGAATATTGTAAATGCACAAACAGTAATATCTCCACATTGCAAGGTGCAATTCTGAAATTTTTTGCTTTTTCCTGCTAATCCTAGCAGGATAAAGAAGATTCAAAGAGAGTGAGATGCCAGCTCCTTTCATTCAGTCAGTAGCTTCAAACATTTCTGGTATATGAAAAACATGTTTTTCAATGGCAAAAATCAATGAATATTGTAAATGCACAAACAGTAATGTCTCCACATTGCAAGGTGCAATTCTGAAATTTTTTGCTTTTTCCTGCTAATCCTAGCAGGATAAAGAAGATTCAAAGAGAGTGAGATGCCAGCTCCTTTCATTCAGTCAGTAGCTTCAAACATTTCTGGTATATGAAAAACATGTTTTTCAATGGCAAAAATCAATGAATATTGTAAATGCACAAACAGTAATATCTCCACATTGCAAGGTGCAATTCTGAAATTTTTTGCTTTTTCCTGCTAATCCTAGCAGGATAAAGAAGATTCAAAGAGAGTGAGATGCCAGCTCCTTTCATTCAGTCAGTAGCTTCAAACATTTCTGGTATATGAAAAACGTTTTTCAATGGCAAAAATCAATGAATATTGTAAATGCACAAACAGTAATATCTCCACATTGCAAGGTGCAATTCTGAAATTTTTTGCTTTTTCCTGCTAATCCTAGCATGATAAAGAAGATTCAAAGAGAGTGAGATGCCAGCTCCTTTCATTCAGTCAGTAGCTTCAAACATTTCTGGACGTTTTTCAATGGCAAAAATCAATGAATATTGTAAATGCACAAACAGTAATATCTCCACATTGCAAGGTGCAATTCTGAAATTTTTTGCTTTTTCCTGCTAATCCTAGCATGATAAAGAAGATTCAAAGAGAGTGAGATGCCAGCTCCTTTCATTCAGTCAGTAGCTTCAAACATTTCTGGATGTTTTTCAATGGCAAAAATCAATGAATATTGTAAATGCACAAACAGTAATATCTCCACATTGCAAGGTGCAATTCTGAAATTTTTTGCTTTTTCCTGCTAATCCTAGCAGGATAAAGAAGATTCAAAGAGAGTGAGATGCCAGCTCCTTTCATTCAGTCAGTAGCTTCAAACATTTCTGGTATATGAAAAACATGTTTTTCAATGGCAAAAATCAATGAATATTGTAAATGCACAAACAGTAATATCTCCACATTGCAAGGTGCAATTCTGAAATTTTTTGCTTTTTCCTGCTAATCCTAGCAGGATAAAGAAGATTCAAAGAGAGTGAGATGCCAGCTCCTTTCATTCAGTCAGTAGCTTCAAACATTTCTGGTATATGAAAAACATGTTTTTCAATGGCAAAAATCAATGAATATTGTAAATGCACAAACAGTAATATCTCCACATTGCAAGGTGCAATTCTGAAATTTTTTGCTTTTTCCTGCTAATCCTAGCAGTATAAAGAAGATTCAAAGAGAGTGAGATGCCAGCTCCTTTCATTCAGTCAGTAGCTTCAAACATTTCTGGTATATGAAAAACATGTTTTTTAATGGCAAAAATCAATGAATATTGTAAATGCACAAACAGTAATATCTCCACATTGCAAGGTGCAATTCTGAAATTTTTTGCTTTTTCCTGCTAATCCTAGCAGGATAAAGAAGATTCAAAGAGAGTGAGATGCCAGCTCCTTTCATTCAGTCAGTAGCTTCAAACATTTCTGGTATATGAAAAACATGTTTTTCAATGGCAAAAATCAATGAATATTGTAAATGCACAAACAGTAATATCTCCACATTGCAAGGTGCAATTCTGAAATTTTTTGCTTTTTCCTGCTAATCCTAGCAGGATAAAGAAGATTCAAAGAGAGTGAGATGCCAGCTCCTTTCATTCAGTCAGTAGCTTCAAACATTTCTGGTATATGAAAAACATGTTTTTCAATGGCAAAAATCAATGAATATTGTAAATGCACAAACAGTAATATCTCCACATTGCAAGGTGCAATTCTGAAATTTTTTGCTTTTTCCTGCTAATCCTAGCAGGATAAAGAAGATTCAAAGAGAGTGAGATGCCAGCTCCTTTCATTCAGTCAGTAGCTTCAAACATTTCTGGTATATGAAAAACGTTTTTCAATGGCAAAAATCAATGAATATTGTAAATGCACAAACAGTAATATCTCCACATTGCAAGGTGCAATTCTGAAATTTTTTGCTTTTTCCTGCTAATCCTAGCATGATAAAGAAGATTCAAAGAGAGTGAGATGCCAGCTCCTTTCATTCAGTCAGTAGCTTCAAACATTTCTGGACGTTTTTCAATGGCAAAAATCAATGAATATTGTAAATGCACAAACAGTAATATCTCCACATTGCAAGGTGCAATTCTGAAATTTTTTGCTTTTTCCTGCTAATCCTAGCATGATAAAGAAGATTCAAAGAGAGTGAGATGCCAGCTCCTTTCATTCAGTCAGTAGCTTCAAACATTTCTGGATGTTTTTCAATGGCAAAAATCAATGAATATTGTAAATGCACAAACAGTAATATCTCCACATTGCAAGGTGCAATTCTGAAATTTTTTGCTTTTTCCTGCTAATCCTAGCAGGATAAAGAAGATTCAAAGAGAGTGAGATGCCAGCTCCTTTCATTCAGTCAGTAGCTTCAAACATTTCTGGTATATGAAAAACATGTTTTTCAATGGCAAAAATCAATGAATATTGTAAATGCACAAACAGTAATATCTCCACATTGCAAGGTGCAATTCTGAAATTTTTTGCTTTTTCCTGTTAATCCTAGCAGGATAAAGAAGATTCAAAGAGAGTGAGATGCCAGCTCCTTTCATTCAGTCAGTAGCTTCAAACATTTCTGGTATATGAATAACATGATGTTTTTCAATGGCAAAAATCAATGAATATTGTAAATGCACAAACAGTAATATCTCCACATTGCAAGGTGCAATTCTGAAATTTTTTGCTTTTTCCTGCTAATCCTAGCATGATAAAGAAGATTCAAAGAGAGTGAGATGCCAGCTCCTTTCATTCAGTCAGTAGCTTCAAACATTTCTGGACGTTTTTCAATGGCAAAAATCAATGAATATTGTAAATGCACAAACAGTAATATCTCCACATTGCAAGGTGCAATTCTGAAATTTTTTGCTTTTTCCTGCTAATCCTAGCATGATAAAGAAGATTCAAAGAGAGTGAGATGCCAGCTCCTTTCATTCAGTCAGTAGCTTCAAACATTTCTGGATGTTTTTCAATGGCAAAAATCAATGAATATTGTAAATGCACAAACAGTAATATCTCCACATTGCAAGGTGCAATTCTGAAATTTTTTGCTTTTTCCTGCTAATCCTAGCATGATAAAGAAGATTCAAAGAGAGTGAGATGCCAGCTCCTTTCATTCAGTCAGTAGCTTCAAACATTTCTGGCATATGAAAAACGTTTTTCAATGGCAAAAATCAATGAATATTGTAAATGCACAAACAGTAATATCTCCACATTGCAAGGTGCAATTCTGAAATTTTTTGCTTTTTCCTGCTAATCCTAGCATGATAAAGAAGATTCAAAGAGAGTGAGATGCCAGCTCCTTTCATTCAGTCAGTAGCTTCAAACATTTCTGGACGTTTTTCAATGGCAAAAATCAATGAATATTGTAAATGCACAAACAGTAATATCTCCACATTGCAAGGTGCAATTCTGAAATTTTTTGCTTTTTCCTGCTAATCCTAGCAGGATAAAGAAGATTCAAAGAGAGTGAGATGCCAGCTCCTTTCATTCAGTCAGTAGCTTCAAACATTTCTGGTATATGAAAAACATGTTTTTCAATGGCAAAAATCAATGAATATTGTAAATGCACAAACAGTAATATCTCCACATTGCAAGGTGCAATTCTGAAATTTTTTGCTTTTTCCTGCTAATCCTAGCAGGATAAAGAAGATTCAAAGAGAGTGAGATGCCAGCTCCTTTCATTGTCAGTAGCTTCAAACATTTCTGGTATATGAAAAACATGTTTTTCAATGGCAAAAATCAATGAATATTGTAAATGCACAAACAGTAATATCTCCACATTGCAAGGTGCAATTCTGAAATTTTTTGCTTTTTCCTGCTAATCCTAGCATGATAAAAAAGATTCAAAGAGAGTGAGATGCCAGCTCCTTTCATTCAGTCAGTAGCTTCAAACATTTCTGGACATTTTTCAATGGCAAAAATCAATGAATATTGTAAATGCACAAACAGTAATATCTCCACATTGCAAGGTGCAATTCTGAAATTTTTTGCTTTTTCCTGTTAATCCTAGCATGATAAAGAAGATTCAAAGAGAGTGAGATGCCAGCTCCTTTCATTCAGTCAGTAGCTTCAAACATTTCTGGTATATGAAAAACATGTTTTTCAATGGCAAAAATCAATGAATATTGTAAATGCACAAACAGTAATATCTCCACATTGCAAGGTGCAATTCTGAAATTTTTTGCTTTTTCCTGCTAATCCTAGCATGATAAAGAAGATTCAAAGAGAGTGAGATGCCAGCTCCTTTCATTCAGTCAGTAGCTTCAAACATTTCTGGACGTTTTTCAATGGCAAAAATCAATGAATATTGTAAATGCACAAACAGTAATATCTCCACATTGCAAGGTGCAATTCTGAAATTTTTTGCTTTTTCCTGCTAATCCTAGCATGATAAAGAAGATTCAAAGAGAGTGAGATGCCAGCTCCTTTCATTCAGTCAGTAGCTTCAAACATTTCTGGATGTTTTTCAATGGCAAAAATCAATGAATATTGTAAATGCACAAACAGTAATATCTCCACATTGCAAGGTGCAATTCTGAAATTTTTTGCTTTTTCCTGCTAATCCTAGCAGGATAAAGAAGATTCAAAGAGAGTGAGATGCCAGCTCCTTTCATTCAGTCAGTAGCTTCAAACATTTCTGGTATATGAAAAACATGTTTTTCAATGGCAAAAATCAATGAATATTGTAAATGCACAAACAGTAATATCTCCACATTGCAAGGTGCAATTCTGAAATTTTTTGCTTTTTCCTGCTAATCCTAGCAGGATAAAGAAGATTCAAAGAGAGTGAGATGCCAGCTCCTTTCATTCAGTCAGTAGCTTCAAACATTTCTGGTATATGAAAAACATGTTTTTCAATGGCAAAAATCAATGAATATTGTAAATGCACAAACAGTAATATCTCCACATTGCAAGGTGCAATTCTGAAATTTTTTGCTTTTTCCTGCTAATCCTAGCAGGATAAAGAAGATTCAAAGAGAGTGAGATGCCAGCTCCTTTCATTCAGTCAGTAGCTTCAAACATTTCTGGTATATGAAAAACATGTTTTTCAATGGCAAAAATCAATGAATATTGTAAATGCACAAACAGTAATATCTCCACATTGCAAGGTGCAATTCTGAAATTTTTTGCTTTTTCCTGCTAATCCTAGCATGATAAAGAAGATTCAAAGAGAGTGAGATGCCAGCTCCTTTCATTCAGTCAGTAGCTTCAAACATTTCTGGTATATGAAAAACGTTTTTCAATGGCAAAAATCAATGAATATTGTAAATGCACAAACAGTAATATCTCCACATTGCAAGGTGCAATTCTGAAATTTTTTGCTTTTTCCTGCTAATCCTAGCATGATAAAGAAGATTCAAAGAGAGTGAGATGCCAGCTCCTTTCATTCAGTCAGTAGCTTCAAACATTTCTGGTATGTGAAAAACATGTTTTTCAATGGCAAAAATCAATGAATATTGTAAATGCACAAACAGTAATATTTCCACATTGCAAGGTGCAATTCTGAAATTTTTTGCTTTTTCCTGCTAATCCTAGCATGATAAAGAAGATTCAAAGAGAGTGAGATGCCAGCTCCTTTCATTCAGTCAGTAGCTTCAAACATTTCTGGACGTTTTTCAATGGCAAAAATCAATGAATATTGTAAATGCACAAACAGTAATATCTCCACATTGCAAGGTGCAATTCTGAAATTTTTTGCTTTTTCCTGTTAATCCTAGCATGATAAAGAAGATTCAAAGAGAGTGAGATGCCAGCTCCTTTCATTCAGTCAGTAGCTTCAAACATTTCTGGACGTTTTTCAATGGCAAAAATCAATGAATATTGTAAATGCACAAACATTAATATCTCCACATTGCAAGGTGCAATTCTGAAATTTTTTGCTTTTTCCTGCTAATCCTAGCATGATAAAGAAGATTCAAAGAGAGTGAGATGCCAGCTCCTTTCATTCAGTCAGTAGCTTCAAACATTTCTGGACGTTTTTCAATGGCAAAAATCAATGAATATTGTTTATGCACAAACAGTAATATCTCCACATTGCAAGGTGCAATTCTGAAATTTTTTGCTTTTTCCTGTTAATCCTAGCATGATAAAGATTCAAAGAGAGTGAGATGCCAGCTCCTTTCATTCAGTCAGAAGCTTCAAACATTTCTGGTATATGAAAAACATGTTTTTCAATGGCAAAAATCAATGAATATTGTAAATGCACAAACAGTAATATCTCCACATTGCAAGGTGCAATTCTGAAATTTTTTTGCTTTTTCCTGCTAATCCTAGCATGATAAAGAAGATTCAAAGAGAGTGAGATACCAGCTCCTTTCATTCAGTCAGTAGCTTCAAACATTTCTGGTATATGAAAAACATGTTTTTCAATGGCAAAAATCAATGAATATTGTAAATGCACAAACAGTAATATCTCCACATTGCAAGGTGCAATTCTGAAATTTTTTGCTTTTTCCTGCTAATCCTAGCAGGATAAAGAAGCTTCAAAGAGAGTGAGATGCCAGCTCCTTTCATTGTCAGTAGCTTCAAACATTTCTGGTATATGAAAAACATGTTTTTCAATGGCAAAAATCAATGAATATTGTAAATGCACAAACAGTAATATCTCCACATTGCAAGGTGCAATTCTGAAATTTTTTGCTTTTTCCTGCTAATCCTAGCATGATAAAAAAGATTCAAAGAGAGTGAGATGCCAGCTCCTTTCATTCAGTCAGTAGCTTCAAACATTTCTGGACATTTTTCAATGGCAAAAATCAATGAATATTGTAAATGCACAAACAGTAATATCTCCACATTGCAAGGTGCAATTCTGAAATTTTTTGCTTTTTCCTGTTAATCCTAGCATGATAAAGAAGATTCAAAGAGAGTGAGATGCCAGCTCCTTTCATTCAGTCAGTAGCTTCAAACATTTCTGGTATATGAAAAACATGTTTTTCAATGGCAAAAATCAATGAATATTGTAAATGCACAAACAGTAATATCTCCACATTGCAAGGTGCAATTCTGAAATTTTTTGCTTTTTCCTGCTAATCCTAGCATGATAAAGAAGATTCAAAGAGAGTGAGATGCCAGCTCCTTTCATTCAGTCAGTAGCTTCAAACATTTCTGGACGTTTTTCAATGGCAAAAATCAATGAATATTGTAAATGCACAAACAGTAATATCTCCACATTGCAAGGTGCAATTCTGAAATTTTTTGCTTTTTCCTGCTAATCCTAGCATGATAAAGAAGATTCAAAGAGAGTGAGATGCCAGCTCCTTTCATTCAGTCAGTAGCTTCAAACATTTCTGGATGTTTTTCAATGGCAAAAATCAATGAATATTGTAAATGCACAAACAGTAATATCTCCACATTGCAAGGTGCAATTCTGAAATTTTTTGCTTTTTCCTGCTAATCCTAGCATGAATAAGAAGATTCAAAGAGAGTGAGATGCCAGCTCCTTTCATTCAGTCAGTAGCTTCAAACATTTCTGGATGTTTTTCAATGGCAAAAATCAATGAATATTGTAAATGCACAAACAGTAATATCTCCACATTGCAAGGTGCAATTCTGAAATTTTTTGCTTTTTCCTGCTAATCCTAGCAGGATAAAGAAGATTCAAAGAGAGTGAGATGCCAGCTCCTTTCATTCAGTCAGTAGCTTCCAACATTTCTGGTATATGAAAAACATGTTTTTCAATGGCAAAAATCAATGAATATTGTAAATGCACAAACAGTAATATCTCCACATTGCAAGGTGCAATTCTGAAATTTTTTGCTTTTTCCTGCTAATCCTAGCAGGATAAAGAAGATTCAAAGAGAGTGAGATGCCAGCTCCTTTCATTCAGTCAGTAGCTTCAAACATTTCTGGTATATGAAAAACATGTTTTTCAATGGCAAAAATCAATGAATATTGTAAATTCACAAACAGTAATATCTCCACATTGCAAGGTGCAATTCTGAAATTTTTTGCTTTTTCCTGCTAATCCTAGCAGGATAAAGAAGATTCAAAGAGAGTGAGATGCCAGCTCCTTTCATTCAGTCAGTAGCTTCAAACATTTCTGGTATATGAAAAACATGTTTTTCAATGGCAAAAATCAATGAATATTGTAAATGCACAAACAGTAATATCTCCACATTGCAAGGTGCAATTCTGAAATTTTTTGCTTTTTCCTGCTAATCCTAGCAGGATAAAGAAGATTCAAAGAGAGTGAGATGCCAGCTCCTTTCATTCAGTCAGTAGCTTCAAACATTTCTGGTATATGAAAAACATGTTTTTCAATGGCAAAAATCAATGAATATTGTAAATGCACAAACAGTAATATCTCCACATTGCAAGGTGCAATTCTGAAATTTTTTGCTTTTTCCTGCTAATCCTAGCAGGATAAAGAAGATTCAAAGAGAGTGAGATGCCAGCTCCTTTCATTCAGTCAGTAGCTTCAAACATTTCTGGTATATGAAAAACATGTTTTTCAATGGCAAAAATCAATGAATATTGTAAATGCACAAACAGTAATATCTCCACATTGCAAGGTGCAATTCTGAAATTTTTTGCTTTTTCCTGCTAATCCTAGCAGGATAAAGAAGATTCAAAGAGAGTGAGATGCCAGCTCCTTTCATTCAGTCAGTAGCTTCAAACATTTCTGGACGTTTTTCAATGGCAAAAATCAATCAATATTGTAAATGCACAAACAGTAATATCTCCACATTGCAAGGTGCAATTCTGAAATTTTTTGCTTTTTCCTGTTAATCCTAGCATGATAAAGAAGATTCAAAGAGAGTGAGATGCCAGCTCCTTTCATTCAGTCAGTAGCTTCAAACATTTCTGGTATATGAAAAACATGTTTTTCAATGGCAAAAATCAATGAATATTGTAAATGCACAAACAGTAATATCTCCACATTGCAAGGTGCAATTCTGAAATTTTTTGCTTTTTCCTGCTAATCCTAGCATGATAAAGAAGATTCAAAGAGAGTGAGATGCCAGCTCCTTTCATTCAGTCAGTAGCTTCAAACATTTCTGGGCGTTTTTCAATGGCAAAAATCAATGAATATTGTAAATGCACAAACAGTAATATCTCCACATTGCAAGGTGCAATTCTGAAATTTTTTGCTTTTTCCTGTTAATCCTAGCAGGATAAAGAAGATTCAAAGAGAGTGAGATGCCAGCTCCTTTCATTCAGTCAGTAGCTTCAAACATTTCTGGTATATGAATAACATGATGTTTTTCAATGGCAAAAATCAATGAATATTGTAAATGCACAAACAGTAATATCTCCACATTGCAAGGTGCAATTCTGAAATTTTTTGCTTTTTCCTGCTAATCCTAGCATGATAAAGAAGATTCAAAGAGAGTGAGATGCCAGCTCCTTTCATTCAGTCAGTAGCTTCAAACATTTCTGGACGTTTTTCAATGGCAAAAATCAATGAATATTGTAAATGCACAAACAGTAATATCTCCACATTGCAAGGTGCAATTCTGAAATTTTTTGCTTTTTCCTGTTAATCCTAGCATGATAAAGAAGATTCAAAGAGAGTGAGATGCCAGCTCCTTTCATTCAGTCAGTAGCTTCAAACATTTCTGGACGTTTTTCAATGGCAAAAATCAATGAATATTGTAAATGCACAAACAGTAATATCTCCACATTGCAAGGTGCAATTCTGAAATTTTTTGCTTTTTCCTGCTAATCCTAGCAGGATAAAGAAGATTCAAAGAGAGTGAGATGCCAGCTCCTTTCATTCAGTCAGTAGCTTCAAACATTCCTGGTATATGAAAAACATGTTTTTCAATGGCAAAAATCAATGAATATTGTAAATGCACAAACAGTAATATCTCCACATTGCAAGGTGCAATTCTGAAATTTTTTGCTTTTTCCTGCTAATCCTAGCATGATAAAGAAGATTCAAAGAGAGTGAGATGCCAGCTCCTTTCATTCAGTCAGTAGCTTCAAACATTTCTGGTATATGAAAAACGTTTTTCAATGGCAAAAATCAATGAATATTGTAAATGCACAAACAGTAATATCTCCACATTGCAAGGTGCAATTCTGAAATTTTTTGCTTTTTCCTGCTAATCCTAGCAGGATAAAGAAGATTCAAAGAGAGTGAGATGCCAGCTCCTTTCATTCAGTCAGTAGCTTCAAACATTTCTGGTATATGAAAAACATGTTTTTCAATGGCAAAAATCAATGAATATTGTAAATGCACAAACAGTAATATCTCCACATTGCAAGGTGCAATTCTGAAATTTTTTGCTTTTTCCTGCTAATCCTAGCAGGATAAAGAAGATTCAGAGAGTGAGATGCCAGCTCCTTTCATTGTCAGTAGCTTCAAACATTTCTGGTATATGAAAAACATGTTTTTCAATGGCAAAAATCAATGAATATTGTAAATGCACAAACAGTAATATCTCCACATTGCAAGGTGCAATTCTGAAATTTTTTGCTTTTTCCTGCTAATCCTAGCATGATAAAAAAGATTCAAAGAGAGTGAGATGCCAGCTCCTTTCATTCAGTCAGTAGCTTCAAACATTTCTGGACGTTTTTCAATGGCAAAAATCAATGAATATTGTAAATGCACAAACAGTAATATCTCCACATTGCAAGGTGCAATTCTGAAATTTTTTGCTTTTTCCTGTTAATCCTAGCATGATAAAGAAGATTCAAAGAGAGTGAGATGCCAGCTCCTTTCATTCAGTCAGTAGCTTCAAACATTTCTGGACGTTTTTCAATGGCAAAAATCAATGAATATTGTAAATGCACAAACAGTAATATCTCCACATTGCAAGGTGCAATTCTGAAATTTTTTGCTTTTTCCTGCTAATCCTAGCATGATAAAGAAGATTCAAAGAGAGTGAGATGCCAGCTCCTTTCATTCAGTCAGTAGCTTCAAACATTCCTGGTATATGAAAAACATGTTTTTCAATGGGAAAAATCAATGAATATTGTAAATGCACAAACAGTAATATCTCCACATTGCAAGGTGCAATTCTGAAATTTTTTGCTTTTTCCTGCTAATCCTAGCATGATAAAGAAGATTCAAAGAGAGTGAGATGCCAGCTCCTTTCATTCAGTCAGTAGCTTCAAACATTTCTGGTATATGAAAAACGTTTTTCAATGGCAAAAATCAATGAATATTGTAAATGCACAAACAGTAATATCTCCACATTGCAAGGTGCAATTCTGAAATTTTTTGCTTTTTCCTGCTAATCCTAGCAGGATAAAGAAGATTCAAAGAGAGTGAGATGCCAGCTCCTTTCATTCAGTCAGTAGCTTCAAACATTTCTGGTATATGAAAAACATGTTTTTCAATGGCAAAAATCAATGAATATTGTAAATGCACAAACAGTAATATCTCCACATTGCAAGGTGCAATTCTGAAATTTTTTGCTTTTTCCTGCTAATCCTAGCAGGATAAAGAAGATTCAGAGAGTGAGATGCCAGCTCCTTTCATTGTCAGTAGCTTCAAACATTTCTGGTATATGAAAAACATGTTTTTCAATGGCAAAAATCAATGAATATTGTAAATGCACAAACAGTAATATCTCCACATTGCAAGGTGCAATTCTGAAATTTTTTGCTTTTTCCTGCTAATCCTAGCATGATAAAAAAGATTCAAAGAGAGTGAGATGCCAGCTCCTTTCATTCAGTCAGTAGCTTCAAACATTTCTGGACGTTTTTCAATGGCAAAAATCAATGAATATTGTAAATGCACAAACAGTAATATCTCCACATTGCAAGGTGCAATTCTGAAATTTTTTGCTTTTTCCTGTTAATCCTAGCATGATAAAGAAGATTCAAAGAGAGTGAGATGCCAGCTCCTTTCATTCAGTCAGTAGCTTCAAACATTTCTGGTATATGAAAAACATGTTTTTCAATGGCAAAAATCAATGAATATTGTAAATGCACAAACAGTAATATCTCCACATTGCAAGGTGCAATTCTGAAATTTTTTGCTTTTTCCTGCTAATCCTAGCATGATAAAGAAGATTCAAAGAGAGTGAGATGCCAGCTCCTTTCATTCAGTCAGTAGCTTCAAACATTTCTGGACGTTTTTCAATGGCAAAAATCAATGAATATTGTAAATGCACAAACAGTAATATCTCCACATTGCAAGGTGCAATTCTGAAATTTTTTGCTTTTTCCTGTTAATCCTAGCATGATAAAGAAGATTCAAAGAGAGTGAGATGCCAGCTCCTTTCATTCAGTCAGTAGCTTCAAACATTTCTGGTATATGAAAAACATGTTTTTCAATGGCAAAAATCAATGAATATTGTAAATGCACAAACAGTAATATCTCCACATTGCAAGGTGCAATTCTGAAATTTTTTGCTTTTTCCTGCTAATCCTAGCATGATAAAGAAGATTCAAAGAGAGTGAGATGCCAGCTCCTTTCATTCAGTCAGTAGCTTCAAACATTTCTGGTATATGAAAAACATGTTTTTCAATGGCAAAAATCAATGAATATTGTAAATGCACAAACAGTAATATCTCCACATTGCAAGGTGCAATTCTGAAATTTTTTGCTTTTTCCTGCTAATCCTAGCATGATAAAGAAGATTCAAAGAGAGTGAGATGCCAGCTCCTTTCATTCAGTCAGTAGCTTCAAACATTTCTGGTATATGAAAAACATGTTTTTCAATGGCAAAAATCAATGAATATTGTAAATGCACAAACAGTAATATCTCCACATTGCAAGGTGCAATTCTGAAATTTTTTGCTTTTTCCTGCTAATCCTAGCATGATAAAGAAGATTCAAAGAGAGTGAGATGCCAGCTCCTTTCATTCAGTCAGTAGCTTCAAACATTTCTGGTATATGAAAAACGTTTTTCAATGGCAAAAATCAATGAATATTGTAAATGCACAAACAGTAATATCTCCACATTGCAAGGTGCAATTCTGAAATTTTTTGCTTTTTCCTGCTAATCCTAGCATGATAAAGAAGATTCAAAGAGAGTGAGATGCCAGCTCCTTTCATTCAGTCAGTAGCTTCAAACATTTCTGGATGTTTTTCAATGGCAAAAATCAATGAATATTGTAAATGCACAAACAGTAATATCTCCACATTGCAAGGTGCAATTCTGAAATTTTTTGCTTTTTCCTGCTAATCCTAGCAGGATAAAGAAGATTCAAAGAGAGTGAGATGCCAGCTCCTTTCATTCAGTCAGTAGCTTCAAACATTTCTGGTATATGAAAAACATGTTTTTCAATGGCAAAAATCAATGAATATTGTAAATGCACAAACAGTAATATCTCCACATTGCAAGGTGCAATTCTGAAATTTTTTGCTTTTTCCTGCTAATCCTAGCAGGATAAAGAAGATTCAAAGAGAGTGAGATGCCAGCTCCTTTCATTCAGTCAGTAGCTTCAAACATTTCTGGTATATGAAAAACATGTTTTTCAATGGCAAAAATCAATGAATATTGTAAATGCACAAACAGTAATGTCTCCACATTGCAAGGTGCAATTCTGAAATTTTTTGCTTTTTCCTGCTAATCCTAGCAGGATAAAGAAGATTCAAAGAGAGTGAGATGCCAGCTCCTTTCATTCAGTCAGTAGCTTCAAACATTTCTGGTATATGAAAAACATGTTTTTCAATGGCAAAAATCAATGAATATTGTAAATGCACAAACAGTAATATCTCCACATTGCAAGGTGCAATTCTGAAATTTTTTGCTTTTTCCTGCTAATCCTAGCAGGATAAAGAAGATTCAAAGAGAGTGAGATGCCAGCTCCTTTCATTCAGTCAGTAGCTTCAAACATTTCTGGTATATGAAAAACGTTTTTCAATGGCAAAAATCAATGAATATTGTAAATGCACAAACAGTAATATCTCCACATTGCAAGGTGCAATTCTGAAATTTTTTGCTTTTTCCTGCTAATCCTAGCATGATAAAGAAGATTCAAAGAGAGTGAGATGCCAGCTCCTTTCATTCAGTCAGTAGCTTCAAACATTTCTGGACGTTTTTCAATGGCAAAAATCAATGAATATTGTAAATGCACAAACAGTAATATCTCCACATTGCAAGGTGCAATTCTGAAATTTTTTGCTTTTTCCTGCTAATCCTAGCATGATAAAGAAGATTCAAAGAGAGTGAGATGCCAGCTCCTTTCATTCAGTCAGTAGCTTCAAACATTTCTGGATGTTTTTCAATGGCAAAAATCAATGAATATTGTAAATGCACAAACAGTAATATCTCCACATTGCAAGGTGCAATTCTGAAATTTTTTGCTTTTTCCTGCTAATCCTAGCAGGATAAAGAAGATTCAAAGAGAGTGAGATGCCAGCTCCTTTCATTCAGTCAGTAGCTTCAAACATTTCTGGTATATGAAAAACATGTTTTTCAATGGCAAAAATCAATGAATATTGTAAATGCACAAACAGTAATATCTCCACATTGCAAGGTGCAATTCTGAAATTTTTTGCTTTTTCCTGCTAATCCTAGCAGGATAAAGAAGATTCAAAGAGAGTGAGATGCCAGCTCCTTTCATTCAGTCAGTAGCTTCAAACATTTCTGGTATATGAAAAACATGTTTTTCAATGGCAAAAATCAATGAATATTGTAAATGCACAAACAGTAATATCTCCACATTGCAAGGTGCAATTCTGAAATTTTTTGCTTTTTCCTGCTAATCCTAGCAGTATAAAGAAGATTCAAAGAGAGTGAGATGCCAGCTCCTTTCATTCAGTCAGTAGCTTCAAACATTTCTGGTATATGAAAAACATGTTTTTCAATGGCAAAAATCAATGAATATTGTAAATGCACAAACAGTAATATCTCCACATTGCAAGGTGCAATTCTGAAATTTTTTGCTTTTTCCTGCTAATCCTAGCAGGATAAAGAAGATTCAAAGAGAGTGAGATGCCAGCTCCTTTCATTCAGTCAGTAGCTTCAAACATTTCTGGTATATGAAAAACATGTTTTTCAATGGCAAAAATCAATGAATATTGTAAATGCACAAACAGTAATATCTCCACATTGCAAGGTGCAATTCTGAAATTTTTTGCTTTTTCCTGCTAATCCTAGCAGGATAAAGAAGATTCAAAGAGAGTGAGATGCCAGCTCCTTTCATTCAGTCAGTAGCTTCAAACATTTCTGGTATATGAAAAACATGTTTTTCAATGGCAAAAATCAATGAATATTGTAAATGCACAAACAGTAATATCTCCACATTGCAAGGTGCAATTCTGAAATTTTTTGCTTTTTCCTGCTAATCCTAGCAGGATAAAGAAGATTCAAAGAGAGTGAGATGCCAGCTCCTTTCATTCAGTCAGTAGCTTCAAACATTTCTGGTATATGAAAAACGTTTTTCAATGGCAAAAATCAATGAATATTGTAAATGCACAAACAGTAATATCTCCACATTGCAAGGTGCAATTCTGAAATTTTTTGCTTTTTCCTGCTAATCCTAGCATGATAAAGAAGATTCAAAGAGAGTGAGATGCCAGCTCCTTTCATTCAGTCAGTAGCTTCAAACATTTCTGGACGTTTTTCAATGGCAAAAATCAATGAATATTGTAAATGCACAAACAGTAATATCTCCACATTGCAAGGTGCAATTCTGAAATTTTTTGCTTTTTCCTGCTAATCCTAGCATGATAAAGAAGATTCAAAGAGAGTGAGATGCCAGCTCCTTTCATTCAGTCAGTAGCTTCAAACATTTCTGGATGTTTTTCAATGGCAAAAATCAATGAATATTGTAAATGCACAAACAGTAATATCTCCACATTGCAAGGTGCAATTCTGAAATTTTTTGCTTTTTCCTGCTAATCCTAGCAGGATAAAGAAGATTCAAAGAGAGTGAGATGCCAGCTCCTTTCATTCAGTCAGTAGCTTCAAACATTTCTGGTATATGAAAAACATGTTTTTCAATGGCAAAAATCAATGAATATTGTAAATGCACAAACAGTAATATCTCCACATTGCAAGGTGCAATTCTGAAATTTTTTGCTTTTTCCTGTTAATCCTAGCAGGATAAAGAAGATTCAAAGAGAGTGAGATGCCAGCTCCTTTCATTCAGTCAGTAGCTTCAAACATTTCTGGTATATGAATAACATGATGTTTTTCAATGGCAAAAATCAATGAATATTGTAAATGCACAAACAGTAATATCTCCACATTGCAAGGTGCAATTCTGAAATTTTTTGCTTTTTCCTGCTAATCCTAGCATGATAAAGAAGATTCAAAGAGAGTGAGATGCCAGCTCCTTTCATTCAGTCAGTAGCTTCAAACATTTCTGGACGTTTTTCAATGGCAAAAATCAATGAATATTGTAAATGCACAAACAGTAATATCTCCACATTGCAAGGTGCAATTCTGAAATTTTTTGCTTTTTCCTGCTAATCCTAGCATGATAAAGAAGATTCAAAGAGAGTGAGATGCCAGCTCCTTTCATTCAGTCAGTAGCTTCAAACATTTCTGGATGTTTTTCAATGGCAAAAATCAATGAATATTGTAAATGCACAAACAGTAATATCTCCACATTGCAAGGTGCAATTCTGAAATTTTTTGCTTTTTCCTGCTAATCCTAGCATGATAAAGAAGATTCAAAGAGAGTGAGATGCCAGCTCCTTTCATTCAGTCAGTAGCTTCAAACATTTCTGGCATATGAAAAACGTTTTTCAATGGCAAAAATCAATGAATATTGTAAATGCACAAACAGTAATATCTCCACATTGCAAGGTGCAATTCTGAAATTTTTTGCTTTTTCCTGCTAATCCTAGCATGATAAAGAAGATTCAAAGAGAGTGAGATGCCAGCTCCTTTCATTCAGTCAGTAGCTTCAAACATTTCTGGACGTTTTTCAATGGCAAAAATCAATGAATATTGTAAATGCACAAACAGTAATATCTCCACATTGCAAGGTGCAATTCTGAAATTTTTTGCTTTTTCCTGCTAATCCTAGCAGGATAAAGAAGATTCAAAGAGAGTGAGATGCCAGCTCCTTTCATTCAGTCAGTAGCTTCAAACATTTCTGGTATATGAAAAACATGTTTTTCAATGGCAAAAATCAATGAATATTGTAAATGCACAAACAGTAATATCTCCACATTGCAAGGTGCAATTCTGAAATTTTTTGCTTTTTCCTGCTAATCCTAGCAGGATAAAGAAGATTCAAAGAGAGTGAGATGCCAGCTCCTTTCATTGTCAGTAGCTTCAAACATTTCTGGTATATGAAAAACATGTTTTTCAATGGCAAAAATCAATGAATATTGTAAATGCACAAACAGTAATATCTCCACATTGCAAGGTGCAATTCTGAAATTTTTTGCTTTTTCCTGCTAATCCTAGCATGATAAAAAAGATTCAAAGAGAGTGAGATGCCAGCTCCTTTCATTCAGTCAGTAGCTTCAAACATTTCTGGACATTTTTCAATGGCAAAAATCAATGAATATTGTAAATGCACAAACAGTAATATCTCCACATTGCAAGGTGCAATTCTGAAATTTTTTGCTTTTTCCTGTTAATCCTAGCATGATAAAGAAGATTCAAAGAGAGTGAGATGCCAGCTCCTTTCATTCAGTCAGTAGCTTCAAACATTTCTGGTATATGAAAAACATGTTTTTCAATGGCAAAAATCAATGAATATTGTAAATGCACAAACAGTAATATCTCCACATTGCAAGGTGCAATTCTGAAATTTTTTGCTTTTTCCTGCTAATCCTAGCATGATAAAGAAGATTCAAAGAGAGTGAGATGCCAGCTCCTTTCATTCAGTCAGTAGCTTCAAACATTTCTGGACGTTTTTCAATGGCAAAAATCAATGAATATTGTAAATGCACAAACAGTAATATCTCCACATTGCAAGGTGCAATTCTGAAATTTTTTGCTTTTTCCTGCTAATCCTAGCATGATAAAGAAGATTCAAAGAGAGTGAGATGCCAGCTCCTTTCATTCAGTCAGTAGCTTCAAACATTTCTGGATGTTTTTCAATGGCAAAAATCAATGAATATTGTAAATGCACAAACAGTAATATCTCCACATTGCAAGGTGCAATTCTGAAATTTTTTGCTTTTTCCTGCTAATCCTAGCAGGATAAAGAAGATTCAAAGAGAGTGAGATGCCAGCTCCTTTCATTCAGTCAGTAGCTTCAAACATTTCTGGTATATGAAAAACATGTTTTTCAATGGCAAAAATCAATGAATATTGTAAATGCACAAACAGTAATATCTCCACATTGCAAGGTGCAATTCTGAAATTTTTTGCTTTTTCCTGCTAATCCTAGCAGGATAAAGAAGATTCAAAGAGAGTGAGATGCCAGCTCCTTTCATTCAGTCAGTAGCTTCAAACATTTCTGGTATATGAAAAACATGTTTTTCAATGGCAAAAATCAATGAATATTGTAAATGCACAAACAGTAATATCTCCACATTGCAAGGTGCAATTCTGAAATTTTTTGCTTTTTCCTGCTAATCCTAGCAGGATAAAGAAGATTCAAAGAGAGTGAGATGCCAGCTCCTTTCATTCAGTCAGTAGCTTCAAACATTTCTGGTATATGAAAAACATGTTTTTCAATGGCAAAAATCAATGAATATTGTAAATGCACAAACAGTAATATCTCCACATTGCAAGGTGCAATTCTGAAATTTTTTGCTTTTTCCTGCTAATCCTAGCATGATAAAGAAGATTCAAAGAGAGTGAGATGCCAGCTCCTTTCATTCAGTCAGTAGCTTCAAACATTTCTGGTATATGAAAAACGTTTTTCAATGGCAAAAATCAATGAATATTGTAAATGCACAAACAGTAATATCTCCACATTGCAAGGTGCAATTCTGAAATTTTTTGCTTTTTCCTGCTAATCCTAGCATGATAAAGAAGATTCAAAGAGAGTGAGATGCCAGCTCCTTTCATTCAGTCAGTAGCTTCAAACATTTCTGGTATGTGAAAAACATGTTTTTCAATGGCAAAAATCAATGAATATTGTAAATGCACAAACAGTAATATTTCCACATTGCAAGGTGCAATTCTGAAATTTTTTGCTTTTTCCTGCTAATCCTAGCATGATAAAGAAGATTCAAAGAGAGTGAGATGCCAGCTCCTTTCATTCAGTCAGTAGCTTCAAACATTTCTGGACGTTTTTCAATGGCAAAAATCAATGAATATTGTAAATGCACAAACAGTAATATCTCCACATTGCAAGGTGCAATTCTGAAATTTTTTGCTTTTTCCTGTTAATCCTAGCATGATAAAGAAGATTCAAAGAGAGTGAGATGCCAGCTCCTTTCATTCAGTCAGTAGCTTCAAACATTTCTGGACGTTTTTCAATGGCAAAAATCAATGAATATTGTAAATGCACAAACATTAATATCTCCACATTGCAAGGTGCAATTCTGAAATTTTTTGCTTTTTCCTGCTAATCCTAGCATGATAAAGAAGATTCAAAGAGAGTGAGATGCCAGCTCCTTTCATTCAGTCAGTAGCTTCAAACATTTCTGGACGTTTTTCAATGGCAAAAATCAATGAATATTGTTTATGCACAAACAGTAATATCTCCACATTGCAAGGTGCAATTCTGAAATTTTTTGCTTTTTCCTGTTAATCCTAGCATGATAAAGAAGATTCAAAGAGAGTGAGATGCCAGCTCCTTTCATTCAGTCAGAAGCTTCAAACATTTCTGGTATATGAAAAACATGTTTTTCAATGGCAAAAATCAATGAATATTGTAAATGCACAAACAGTAATATCTTCACATTGCAAGGTGCAATTCTGAAATTTTTTTGCTTTTTCCTGCTAATCCTAGCATGATAAAGAAGATTCAAAGAGAGTGAGATACCAGCTCCTTTCATTCAGTCAGTAGCTTCAAACATTTCTGGTATATGAAAAACATGTTTTTCAATGGCAAAAATCAATGAATATTGTAAATGCACAAACAGTAATATCTCCACATTGCAAGGTGCAATTCTGAAATTTTTTGCTTTTTCCTGCTAATCCTAGCAGGATAAAGAAGCTTCAAAGAGAGTGAGATGCCAGCTCCTTTCATTGTCAGTAGCTTCAAACATTTCTGGTATATGAAAAACATGTTTTTCAATGGCAAAAATCAATGAATATTGTAAATGCACAAACAGTAATATCTCCACATTGCAAGGTGCAATTCTGAAATTTTTTGCTTTTTCCTGCTAATCCTAGCATGATAAAAAAGATTCAAAGAGAGTGAGATGCCAGCTCCTTTCATTCAGTCAGTAGCTTCAAACATTTCTGGACATTTTTCAATGGCAAAAATCAATGAATATTGTAAATGCACAAACAGTAATATCTCCACATTGCAAGGTGCAATTCTGAAATTTTTTGCTTTTTCCTGTTAATCCTAGCATGATAAAGAAGATTCAAAGAGAGTGAGATGCCAGCTCCTTTCATTCAGTCAGTAGCTTCAAACATTTCTGGTATATGAAAAACATGTTTTTCAATGGCAAAAATCAATGAATATTGTAAATGCACAAACAGTAATATCTCCACATTGCAAGGTGCAATTCTGAAATTTTTTGCTTTTTCCTGCTAATCCTAGCATGATAAAGAAGATTCAAAGAGAGTGAGATGCCAGCTCCTTTCATTCAGTCAGTAGCTTCAAACATTTCTGGACGTTTTTCAATGGCAAAAATCAATGAATATTGTAAATGCACAAACAGTAATATCTCCACATTGCAAGGTGCAATTCTGAAATTTTTTGCTTTTTCCTGCTAATCCTAGCATGATAAAGAAGATTCAAAGAGAGTGAGATGCCAGCTCCTTTCATTCAGTCAGTAGCTTCAAACATTTCTGGATGTTTTTCAATGGCAAAAATCAATGAATATTGTAAATGCACAAACAGTAATATCTCCACATTGCAAGGTGCAATTCTGAAATTTTTTGCTTTTTCCTGCTAATCCTAGCATGATAAAGAAGATTCAAAGAGAGTGAGATGCCAGCTCCTTTCATTCAGTCAGTAGCTTCAAACATTTCTGGATGTTTTTCAATGGCAAAAATCAATGAATATTGTAAATGCACAAACAGTAATATCTCCACATTGCAAGGTGCAATTCTGAAATTTTTTGCTTTTTCCTGCTAATCCTAGCAGGATAAAGAAGATTCAAAGAGAGTGAGATGCCAGCTCCTTTCATTCAGTCAGTAGCTTCCAACATTTCTGGTATATGAAAAACATGTTTTTCAATGGCAAAAATCAATGAATATTGTAAATGCACAAACAGTAATATCTCCACATTGCAAGGTGCAATTCTGAAATTTTTTGCTTTTTCCTGCTAATCCTAGCAGGATAAAGAAGATTCAAAGAGAGTGAGATGCCAGCTCCTTTCATTCAGTCAGTAGCTTCAAACATTTCTGGTATATGAAAAACATGTTTTTCAATGGCAAAAATCAATGAATATTGTAAATTCACAAACAGTAATATCTCCACATTGCAAGGTGCAATTCTGAAATTTTTTGCTTTTTCCTGCTAATCCTAGCAGGATAAAGAAGATTCAAAGAGAGTGAGATGCCAGCTCCTTTCATTCAGTCAGTAGCTTCAAACATTTCTGGTATATGAAAAACATGTTTTTCAATGGCAAAAATCAATGAATATTGTAAATGCACAAACAGTAATATCTCCACATTGCAAGGTGCAATTCTGAAATTTTTTGCTTTTTCCTGCTAATCCTAGCAGGATAAAGAAGATTCAAAGAGAGTGAGATGCCAGCTCCTTTCATTCAGTCAGTAGCTTCAAACATTTCTGGTATATGAAAAACATGTTTTTCAATGGCAAAAATCAATGAATATTGTAAATGCACAAACAGTAATATCTCCACATTGCAAGGTGCAATTCTGAAATTTTTTGCTTTTTCCTGCTAATCCTAGCAGGATAAAGAAGATTCAAAGAGAGTGAGATGCCAGCTCCTTTCATTCAGTCAGTAGCTTCAAACATTTCTGGTATATGAAAAACATGTTTTTCAATGGCAAAAATCAATGAATATTGTAAATGCACAAACAGTAATATCTCCACATTGCAAGGTGCAATTCTGAAATTTTTTGCTTTTTCCTGCTAATCCTAGCAGGATAAAGAAGATTCAAAGAGAGTGAGATGCCAGCTCCTTTCATTCAGTCAGTAGCTTCAAACATTTCTGGACGTTTTTCAATGGCAAAAATCAATGAATATTGTAAATGCACAAACAGTAATATCTCCACATTGCAAGGTGCAATTCTGAAATTTTTTGCTTTTTCCTGCTAATCCTAGCAGGATAAAGAAGATTCAAAGAGAGTGAGATGCCAGCTCCTTTCATTCAGTCAGTAGCTTCAAACATTCCTGGTATATGAAAAACATGTTTTTCAATGGCAAAAATCAATGAATATTGTAAATGCACAAACAGTAATATCTCCACATTGCAAGGTGCAATTCTGAAATTTTTTGCTTTTTCCTGCTAATCCTAGCATGATAAAGAAGATTCAAAGAGAGTGAGATGCCAGCTCCTTTCATTCAGTCAGTAGCTTCAAACATTTCTGGTATATGAAAAACATGTTTTTCAATTGCAAAAATCAATGAATATTGTAAATGCACAAACAGTAATATCTCCACATTGCAAGGTGCAATTCTGAAATTTTTTGCTTTTTCCTGCTAATCCTAGCATGATAAAGAAGATTCAAAGAGAGTGAGATGCCAGCTCCTTTCATTCAGTCAGTAGCTTCAAACATTTCTGGACGTTTTTCAATTGCAAAAATCAATGAATATTGTAAATGCACAAACAGTAATATCTCCACATTGCAAGGTGCAATTCTGAAATTTTTTGCTTTTTCCTGTTAATCCTAGCATGATAAAGAAGATTCAAAGAGAGTGAGATGCCAGCTCCTTTCATTCAGTCAGTAGCTTCAAACATTTCTGGTATATGAAAAACATGTTTTTCAATGGCAAAAATCAATGAATATTGTAAATGCACAAACAGTAATATCTCCACATTGCAAGGTGCAATTCTGAAATTTTTTGCTTTTTCCTGCTAATCCTAGCATGATAAAGAAGATTCAGAGAGTGAGATGCCAGCTCCTTTCATTCAGTCAGTAGCTTCAAACATTTCTGGACGTTTTTCAATGGCAAAAATCAATGAATATTGTAAATGCACAAACAGTAATATCTCCACATTGCAAGGTGCAATTCTGAAATTTTTTGCTTTTTCCTGTTAATCCTAGCAGGATAAAGAAGATTCAAAGAGAGTGAGATGCCAGCTCCTTTCATTCAGTCAGTAGCTTCAAACATTTCTGGTATATGAATAACATGATGTTTTTCAATGGCAAAAATCAATGAATATTGTAAATGCACAAACAGTAATATCTCCACATTGCAAGGTGCAATTCTGAAATTTTTTGCTTTTTCCTGCTAATCCTAGCATGATAAAGAAGATTCAAAGAGAGTGAGATGCCAGCTCCTTTCATTCAGTCAGTAGCTTCAAACATTTCTGGACGTTTTTCAATGGCAAAAATCAATGAATATTGTAAATGCACAAACAGTAATATCTCCACATTGCAAGGTGCAATTCTGAAATTTTTTGCTTTTTCCTGCTAATCCTAGCATGATAAAGAAGATTCAAAGAGAGTGAGATGCCAGCTCCTTTCATTCAGTCAGTAGCTTCAAACATTTCTGGACGTTTTTCAATGGCAAAAATCAATGAATATTGTAAATGCACAAACAGTAATATCTCCACATTGCAAGGTGCAATTCTGAAATTTTTTGCTTTTTCCTGCTAATCCTAGCATGATAAAGAAGATTCAAAGAGAGTGAGATGCCAGCTCCTTTCATTCAGTCAGTAGCTTCAAACATTTCTGGATGTTTTTCAATGGCAAAAATCAATGAATATTGTAAATGCACAAACAGTAATATCTCCACATTGCAAGGTGCAATTCTGAAATTTTTTGCTTTTTCCTGCTAATCCTAGCAGGATAAAGAAGATTCAAAGAGAGTGAGATGCCAGCTCCTTTCATTCAGTCAGTAGCTTCAAACATTTCTGGTATATGAAAAACATGTTTTTCAATGGCAAAAATCAATGAATATTGTAAATGCACAAACAGTAATATCTCCACATTGCAAGGTGCAATTCTGAAATTTTTTGCTTTTTCCTGCTAATCCTAGCAGGATAAAGAAGATTCAAAGAGAGTGAGATGCCAGCTCCTTTCATTCAGTCAGTAGCTTCAAACATTTCTGGTATATGAAAAACATGTTTTTCAATGGCAAAAATCAATGAATATTGTAAATGCACAAACAGTAATATCTCCACATTGCAAGGTGCAATTCTGAAATTTTTTGCTTTTTCCTGCTAATCCTAGCAGTATAAAGAAGATTCAAAGAGAGTGAGATGCCAGCTCCTTTCATTCAGTCAGTAGCTTCAAACATTTCTGGTATATGAAAAACATGTTTTTCAATGGCAAAAATCAATGAATATTGTAAATGCACAAACAGTAATATCTCCACATTGCAAGGTGCAATTCTGAAATTTTTTGCTTTTTCCTGCTAATCCTAGCAGGATAAAGAAGATTCAAAGAGAGTGAGATGCCAGCTCCTTTCATTCAGTCAGTAGCTTCAAACATTTCTGGTATATGAAAAACATGTTTTTCAATGGCAAAAATCAATGAATATTGTAAATGCACAAACAGTAATATCTCCACATTGCAAGGTGCAATTCTGAAATTTTTTGCTTTTTCCTGCTAATCCTAGCAGGATAAAGAAGATTCAAAGAGAGTGAGATGCCAGCTCCTTTCATTCAGTCAGTAGCTTCAAACATTTCTGGTATATGAAAAACATGTTTTTCAATGGCAAAAATCAATGAATATTGTAAATGCACAAACAGTAATATCTCCACATTGCAAGGTGCAATTCTGAAATTTTTTGCTTTTTCCTGCTAATCCTAGCAGGATAAAGAAGATTCAAAGA